>NC_139702.1:24157251-24262251 GCF_964188405.1 Protomyctophum parallelum | reverse complement strand
ACCTCTACTAGCTTTTTTTGAGAACCATCCTCAAACAATCAGTCCCGCTGGAGTAAGCAAATATGAACTCAAAAAGCTTGCATACGGTACATCTTCAGGTGTGAGCAACATGTTGTATTGAATGCAAGTCAGCAACAGAGAAATGCTTAAGCTGTGTTTGTTACCTGGTTTGTCGCAGCGGGATGGGCAGAGAGATGCACGAGAAGGGGTCAAAGGTGTTGCTCTGCTTAAGGCAATGAGGGCACGTCAGGGACGACCTAGAGAGAGAGAGAGAGAGAGAGAGAGAGAGAGAGAGAGAGAGAAAGAGAGAGAGAGAGAGAGAGAGAGAGAGAGAGAGAGAGAGAGAGAGAGAAGACAATTAAGGGGCGAGGTAGAGGAAGGGAGAGACTGCGTGGAGATATATTTTACTTATAAGCAATAATCTGTTCAATCCATCCATAGTGATCCCATCTATGCACTCAAACGTTGACATTTGATATCATTAAGAGAAAGTACCATGAAAAACCACTAGAGTGAGAAATTCACATGATCTCCATCATTCTTGTCCAACTCTGCCGCAGTAATCCATTCCTGGTTCAAAGTAAGGTCACACAGTGGTGTCCAAAATCTTAAGAATTCTTCAAATAATCCCCAACCATAAATAGTATTGCCTCACATGCATGCATGCACACACTCAAGCACACACACACACACACACACACACACACACACACACACACACACACACACACACACACACACACACACACATACAAAACTCCAGTGGTCAAGGTAGTTGGCATCAGAGATTTTGCTACTCACACACAAACTCATGGCAATGGCAGTGAAACTGAATTGCTTTTAAATTCTTTGCTTTTAACACATTGCCAAGCACATCACGTCCTACAGTATTTTCAGTGGTTTACGATAGATGGCGCTCTTTGCCAACGCACACATGATACTAGGTTGCTAGGAGACAGATACATGAAATGAACTGGACAGCCATCCACCTCCATGAAATCAGATTTAGAAAATGTATGTCGTATTCTTTTCCCAAATTGCATTTATGGTCAAAACAAGCTGTATTCAACGGCCCATAACTAAAGAACCCATGATCGCCTTTACAATATTTATTTTCCAGGTGAAAGAAAAGACAGACTCCAGACAGCCTTTGTTTACATCCTGGACACATCGTGGGTCACTGCGGATCGACAAGATAAGGTAAACACACTGAAAAAACATTGGCAGTGGTGGAAGAAATAATGACTAAATCAATTAATCAATGTGTTTCGATTGAGCATATTCATTTTTTGAGTGGTGCAGCCACTCCAAAGAACAGCAATGTCTGTCTCTCTCTATGGCCCTCATTTATCAATCGAGTGTAAAATCTGCCACAGATTCGAGTGCAGGTTTCGTAGTACACCCACGTCGCCACGTCATTTATAAAGTGATCACAAACAGCTGATCCTTCCTTAATTTCGTTCTGACGGTAATAAATGTGACGGCTGAAATCTATCTGGCACGCCCTATGAAATCAAGCCTCGCCCTCGTTTTTGCGACATGAACACATGCAATACGACCAACCAACGCATGGTAACCTATAGTTACACAATGGAAAAAGCAAATAAAAAAGTTTCCCCTTGCTGCCCGCCTCAACCCCCTCTTATACACACACAGGCGCACGCACACGCAACTTGCAAGCCCAACTGGTGTGTTATTGTATCTTAAATATTTAAAGAACGAACACCTGCATGAATTAAATAAAGCTGTAGGCCTACCCTGTCTGTTTCTCCTCTCGCCTCGCTTGCCTTTCTGGTTAGTAAACCACAGCATGCAAGCCGCCTTTGTTTTAAATGGTCCCCCAAACCGTCCACACTTCACACCTAACGGCCGGGGATGCGCCCCCCCAGCCAAAATATATTAGTGAACGAAAACCTGAACCTGTGAACCATATGAATTAAATAACAATTAAATAGGCGCGCACACACGTTGATGTTTTAGGTGCATCTCCTCCCTCCTGTCCTGTCTGTCTCTAAACTGTGACCATGCACGTTTATGACAATCTATTTAGATTGCCTCGCGAGTCGCTGCAGTGGTTGGGCAGTGTCAATTATATGAATGTGCTGCCTAAACCTGCAGCCTCATACCGGTATGCGCTCATGCAAAACACTGTTTAAATGACTTGCAACATTGTTTTTATTGCGCGATTTTAATTGCTTGCACACTTGGAAATATCCTACCAATTTCATATGACATGCCTTTACAAAATATATTTATTGTATTATTAGTTTTATACATTTTAGGAGTGAAAACATATGTTTAGATACCTGTGACAGCCTCTCAGCTGGTCAAACAATGCTGCTCCGCTGTTCTACGACAGAAAAACAGGTGCGGACAAAGCGTACGACAGCTCCCGACCAGACGTGACTTTTTGTCCTACTCAAGTTCAATTTCAAGCTTTGGCGGAAATGGTAAATGTCGGAAAATGTCGGCAATTTCGGCGTGCACCCATATTTTGGCGTACGCACGGTTGATAAATGAGGGCCTATGTCCCTATGTCTATCCCTATCTCTGTCCCTATGTTTAGGGTACCAACAGGTGCTAAAGTGGCGCTGTTGCCTACAAACACAAACACAGAGAGAGTGTTGCACTGTTGCCAGTTACCGTGCTCTCCCCCGCGCCCCTGCCTCCCCCAGTCCCCGTTCTCTGGAACATGAATCTGCAACATGCAGCATGACAGCCACCGCTGAAGCCAAGCGGCACAACAAGTGCTAAATAATATAGAATATAGATCATATCTAGGTCCAGTACTGGTTGATTTGTTGGAGTTGCATTGGTGCGGTTGACCTTAAAACTGTTTTGTTGCAAGGAGTTGCGAATAGTTGAGAGTAGATGCAAGGAGTTGCAAGGAGTTGCAACTGGTGTGGTTTGGGCTTAATGGGGATCCTTAATAAACTATTAACGACAATAAACCAGGGGCATGTAAAGGCATGGGGTATGCAATACATTATTGTTACAACAAGTACTTTTACCTTTCAGTCGACTGGTCACCATGTCGCTTATATAGATATATTATTGATCGAAAGAGATTGAATAAAAAATAGTGGCTGAAATGTACAGGTTCACGCTGAACAAAAGATAATACGAATAATACTTCCACGTTGGCAGAAAGGAGTGCATTAAGTGGATATGGAGGCTAATGGGACTTATTAATTCCTACAGACGGAAGCAAAAAATACCGACATTTTCGGCATTTACCATTTCCGGCAAAGCTTGAAATTGAACTTGACAACGTTCAAAACTCACGTCTGATCGGCAGCTGGCGTAGCTTTGTCCTTGCTGTTTTTCTGTCGTAGAACAGCGGAGCAGCATTGTTTGAACAGCTGAGAGGCTGTCACAGGCATCTAAACATATATGTATTCACTCCTAAAATGTTTATATAAAAGGTATGTATAATGTATATGGGCTACATGTAAAAAAAATAAAAATAAAAATGTTAAGGAATACATGTGTCATATCAAATTAGTAGGAGATAAAATCGCCCAATTAAAAACAATGTTGCAAGAGATGCTTAAGCCATTTAAACAGTGTTTTGCATGAGCGCATACATGCGAGGATTTGGGCTGTCTGTGCTGAAATATTTCCATGACGGGACGTTGGAGAGTATAGTGCAGCAGTGCTGCAGCTCAGCTGCGGAGAGCCCCAACGTGGTATAGCCTACTGTAGCCTAATCTACAGCAGGCCGATGTCTTTCTGGAGTTACGGTATATGTGCAATATAATAAACCTGACGCGTCGCTCGAATGCCAAATGTACCGTGCCAGGCTGCCAGCGCAAGTGGGAACTGCATCGGAGATATAGGTATATTACCCAGCCAGCCCACCACCAGCCACACATGAGGCTATATACGGTTTTGGCTGCACATTCATATAATGACAGTTGACAGCCCGGCCACTGCAGTGACTAACGACTGCGAGGCAATCTAAATAGACTGTCGAACGTGCATGGTCACTTGGTCAGTTGGTCACGGACGGACCACTGTGATAGAGAGAGACAGACAGACAGACAGACAGGACAGGAGGAGCACTTGCAAAACAGCAGCATGTGTGTGCCTATTTGTTATTTAATTATGGTTCACAGGTTCAGGTTTTCGTTCACTAATATATCTTGTTGTATATTAAATTAAAAATACTTTAATAATTGAATATACAACTAACAACACACAGTGAAAGTTGCTTGCAAATAGCGATATGTGCGTGCGTGCGTGCGGGGGGTGAGGCGGGCAGCAAGGGAAGCGAAGCGAGAGGAGAAACAGACAGCTTTATTTAATGTGTCATGTAGATGCGTGCGTGCATGACAGCAAGGCAAGCGAGGTGAGAGGGAAACAGACAGGGTAGGCCTACAACTTTATTTAATTCATGCAGGTGTTCGTTCTTTATTTGTTTAACAACACACCAGTTAGTTGGGCTTGCAAGTTGCGTGTGCGTGCTGTGCGTGTGTATGAGAGAGGGGGGTGAGGCGGGCAGCAAGGCACGGGAGAAACCTATTTTTTCATGTAACCATGGTTTCAGGAAACGTATTGCCGTTGGTCATGTCGCAAAAACAAGGGCGAGGCTTGATTTAATAGGGCGTGCCAGATCGATTTCAGCCGTGACATTTATTAACGTCAGAACGAAATTAAGGAAGGATCAGCTGTTTGCGATCACTTTATAAATGCCGTGGCGACGTGGGTGTACTACAAAACCTGCACTCGAATCTGTGGCAGATTTTACACTCGATTGATAAATGAGGGCCATAGTGCGTGCAGAGTTGCTGAAAATAATAGTGTAAGGAAGTCTGCAAACAAAACAAGCCATTTGAGGACATTGGGGATCTAAAATCTGAAATAGAAAATGCTGAGCATCATCCATTTTTACAATGTAAGGGCAAAAGTAACTGTGCAGAACTAATTATGAAGATAAACAGCATGCATCTGATTAGGAAAAATCTCTGTTTATAGAAATTAAAATATGAGAAAGGAATTGCATTAAGTGTAGAGTAGGGGTGTAACTACAGTACCCGAGACATACGGTATAGCGGCCGGGTCCGGGTCTGTATTTTCGGGTCTGGGGTTTACCCAGACCTCTAGTGTAAACTTTATACTCAGTCTTGAAAGCACTCTTTAAAGTTCAAAGTCATCTCTGTGGCCAGCTCTCCTCCCCAGGTGAAATGGGGAGTGTAATGAGAGGTGTTCATTTGTCTGTCTGTCTGTCTGTCAGGCAATCAGATGCGGTGCTGCCATGCTGCCGGAGTAGGTGGATGGATTATGACACTTAACTGGCATTCGCTTCCGCGGCAGTGCGTTTGGTCCGACATGCGTTGCATGCTCGGTGCAGGGCAGTCCATACTGTCTCCGACCATCGATCTTTTCGTCAGAAAGCTCCGGTACAACTACAACATGACGTCACTCGCAACTTCTGAAACGCATTCCTCCGATTTTTTGTTCTGAAAGCTGCACTCCCAGATGTTGTGACTCGCCGAACTCTACTAAATAAAAGTCTGATCTTTCTGATGAAAAGTTCGGTGGTCGGAGATGGACTGCCCTTTATGGTTGTGGTATTCCGCTGCACTGTCGCTCCGTTCAGCCGTAACTGCCGGTTAACAACCGTGACACTGCCGGAAGAAGGGGCGGCAGCTGCCGGTGAAACTGGGGGGAATATTACACTTAACTGGCATTCGCTTCCGCGGCAGTGCGTTTGGTCCGACATGCGTTGCATGCTTGGTGCTTGCGGTTATGGTTCTGCGGCAGATGCCGCTGCCGGAAAATGCACGCACGCACGCACGCACGCACACACACACACACACACACACACACACACACACACACACACACACACACACACACACACACACACACACACACACACACACACTTTCTTTGTGTCATGCAAACACTCGTGCCCTTTCTGCCTCTCATTCGAAGACACACTCATGCAGAAGGTGCAAGACACCACAGACGGTACTCTGAGGATACGAAAATGTCAAGACAGCGGAAACAGGATTGATCACATCATATTCAGGGAGTCAGATTGCAAATTGGAGCCACGTTTTCCAGGAGAAGTGTATTTTGTGTGTGCGTGTCATGGGCGTGTCATGTGTGTAACGATTGTGTCATTGTATGAGCAGATGTGTACCGGATGTGTACTGTAAAATGTCACTTTCCTATAATTTGATGACCAGCGAAGTCTTCGGGAGTATAAGAACGCTCAACCAGAAATACTCTCGCCCCGGGAAAAATCCGGCGACCTCGTAACAGTCGTCAGCAGGTATTCCTAAACGTAACCTCAGTAATGCCTAAACCTAACCTTATTCCTAAATGTAACCTCAGTAATGCCTAAACCTAACCTTATTCCTAAACATAACCTCAGTAATGCCTAAGCCTAACCTTATTCCTAAACGTAACCTCAGTAATGCCTAAACCTAACCTTATTCCTAAACGTAACCTCAGTAAAACTGTGCCTAACAATGAACTTATTTCTTCTTATTTTTTTTACTTTGTTTATTCGTTTTTACAGAAGCATTCAAATCAGGAGTTAAATAAAATGGCAACATTCATTGACTGTTCACATCTAATAAACCCACTAACCTTATCCTCAATAAAACTATGCCTAAACCAAACCTTATTCCTAAACGTAAAACGATGCCTAAACCTAACCTTATTCCTAGACCTAACCTCAGTAAAACGATGCCTAAACCTAACCTTATTCCTAGACCTAACCTCAGTAAAACGATGCCTAAACCTAACCTTATTCCTAAACCTAACCTCAGTCAAACTAGCTTGATTGCCTCTCATGATATTTGTATTCAATACAACATCAGACTCTGATATCATCCAAAACTGAATTCAATGAGCATGGCTTTGAGTTCCAGAACAAACAAATCCTTGCTGGGTAAAATGGTACTGTAGCTAGTGATAGATGGTTTAACTATGAGAGCGGAATTATAAAAAATAAAATAAAGTATTTCTTAGAGCTATATTAAAGGTTTTCAATATGAGGAATTCTGTCAAAGACTCTATGGCTAAAGTTAAGCTAAAGTTTTCAAACCTTAAAGTATGTTTACACCACAGGGAAAGAACTGGTGGACTTGTGTGCTCAGACAGTAAACAAAACAACTTTGCCTCGGCTTCTATCTTAACCCGTTAAAACCGGGGAAGCATCTGTCATTTTAGGGTGTTTTATAATTTTTATCCCACGATTTTGTAACCCATTTTTCACCCCTGTGTCGATGATTTAATGTGATCCTGGGCTCTACACACCCTCCATCAACCTGGGGAGAGCAACGGACTTGAACTCATGCTTCCTTCATGCATGAGTGTCCAAGTTGCTCCTCCTTGTTTCCCTGGTTGGACGTAGCGCGTGGAAGGAACACGTTATTCCAACCAGTTCCTTTCCCCTCCATCAGGCGCCCCGGCTGGCCATGGGGAGGCAGTTTAAAGACCAGGATTACTGCATGTTTTTTGTGAGGGTACCTACCCTAGGGGACACGGGGAAAACATGCAAACTCCACACAGAAAGGCCCTTTTGCCAACCGCACCTCGGGTATGGGCACTGATGGCGCGGAGGAGGAAACACACCACTAGCACCCACAGCGTCCCGAGCGGGAATCGAACCCAGGACCTTCTAGCTGTGAGGCAACAGCACTACCGACTATGCCACCGTGCCCCCAATACATATCATTTTGACAGGAACATGTTTGAGAACCACTGACATAGAAACAGGGTTTTTCGGCCTCAGATCTTAATGGATTAAGACTGGTAAAGAAACACTCTAGTTGAGTTGAAGAATAATGAAGACACTGTCGTATGCCGTGCAGATGAACGTGGCACCATTGAGGATAACATTGTATGAAAGACAACTAAGTGACAGAGACTTATTATTCCTTTACTCACAGAAGCCACTTTAAAGTTTGGTGATGAAATCACGATGAACTTGAAACAGGCCTTAGAAAAGGGTAGCATCTGTGAGGATGAATATAAATGTATGGTTTAAAACAACCCGATGCAATCTGGTACGGCCTACACTCTCCCTGGAATAAACAATTACTTGTTATGAATTTATGATCCTCCAGGTCCACAGATTTGATCTGGAAATTGATCCCTCAAAGCGCTACTGTCTCACTGGTGGACTTTCACTTTTCTTTTTTTTCCCTAAATTCTATCCCACGATTTTGTAACCCAGTTTTCTTTTCACCCAGTGCCAATTATCTAATGTAATCCTGGGCGCTACACTTCCTCTGCCAACCTGGGGGGGCAGCGGACTGACCTCATTCCTCCTTCTATGCATGAGGAGTCCAAGCTGCTTCTTTTCACCCATAGACTGTAAAAAATATGGACAAAGCGTTCACCGGGTCTAACATGAACGTAAAATGAAGCCTGTAATAATATGCTAATTCCTGATGTAAGTCGCCATCTTTCTAGATCCGTTTGGTACCAGCTGGCCATTGGCTGGCTCCGTTTGGGTCCAGCTGGCCATTGGCTGCCCAGACAACGAGGCGGGACTTCCCCCCTTCTTCTCCATTGGTTTTTATTTTGACTCGAGTGGGAGGAGTAGACTCTTGAGTGGGAGGGGAATCCCGATCATAGACGGTAACGGTAGCCACGCCCCTCAGAACATGGTCATTATTTTAATTAATGGGACCATAATTTTCCAAAAAGAATATTATGACATTAGAAATGAGACTTTAAACTAGTGACTGGAAGAAGAAAGTATTCATGACCATGTTTATTAAGGTAATACAGTCTAGGTGAAGTTGGGCCAAAATACATGGGCCTCTATGGAGCTATGGGGCTTTTTGGGTCCAGTCCAGCGCCACAACAGGCCATTATATGAACTACCGATTTCAAATGAGGCTTCACGAAATATCTGGCTGACTGCCCCCCTGTTTTCACCTGACAGACTTTAACATTAAAACCCTCGGACTGCCAGCCCAATAGCAGCTTTTCAGTGCCTTCTGCCAGCTCTATTCATATTTTTTATTCATAATTTTAATGCCAATAGAAATATCTGTGATATACACACTACATCTTCCCGATTATAGGGAATAAAACAAACCCGTCAACGGAAGGTTTGGATTTATTGATTCAATCCGTCAATTCTGTCAACAGTAGGTCAAGGGTTGGCATTGCCCTCATACTGTATCTCAAACACATGCTAAACCCCTTATCCCTAAACTACTTTAACTTTTTTACTATTTTGAAAAACATTTTTGAAGAGTAAAATAGCCAATCTACAAGCTCACAACATATCGTGTAGATTGGCTATTTTAACTATTCAAAAATGTTAGATCTGAACTACTCAAAGCTCAAACCTATAGCAGTTCTAGAGACATGTCTTCTCAAGTTCTTGCATTACATCTACATATAGTCCTATTTTGGAATCTAAAGTTGTCAGTAGATATTAGCACAAATTTCAAAGTGACAGAAATAAATTCTTCATTTCAAACTCATTCTGTACATTGAGACCAACCCAGAATGGCACAATAAGGGTCTGGATACAGTCATAAAGTATACTTCTTCACATAAAGTATCACTTCAGAATGAAGTTATAGTTTGGGATACTTCCAAAGGAGATGCAAAGTGCCCTTTTCTGGGTTACATTTCGGGCATAAATGGAGATACAGAAGGATAAAATGAGTGCAGTTTAGTACCGGAATTATGCAGTCTGTGAATCACCTGAAATTGGACCAGTTAGTGTCTGGAGTTTATAGAGCAAGGCATGGAGGAAAGGCATGAATGTCATTTAAGTATTTTACTTGTTCTAGAACCAAAGTTCTTTTGGTAGAAAAGTGGCC
The DNA here is from genome assembly GCF_964188405.1 of Protomyctophum parallelum. Lineage (NCBI taxonomy): Eukaryota > Metazoa > Chordata > Actinopteri > Myctophiformes > Myctophidae > Protomyctophum > Protomyctophum parallelum. The sequence goes on along the minus strand of NC_139702.1, from coordinate 24,252,442 downwards.
TAGTGATGACAGTGCTGTGATAGATAGACTTGTCGTGCTTGTTGTGGACATCTAAAAGTCATGACCCATCTGTGTCTATTGTTTGAAAACTGCAAATTCACACGCAGAGGAACATCCATGTGGCAATAATAGTCCATTTAGAATGCTGTTCTTGTTATTGTTATTTGTGACAATGTAAGCGATAAGCTGTCAAAAGCAGCCAGTTGCGTTAGCTTGCAGATTCATCAAGTCACCAAGAATAAAGAGTTTCTGCACATAATGCTTGCGGGAAGATGGATAGATGTCCTTTATTATCCAAGGGGAAATCGTTTTGCTCGGGTCAATGCATGCAACACAACCTGAGTGAACACAATACTCAGTATTCCTATCCCATATCTCTGCAGAAACCTGTGCATACACAATTGGGCATGTAGACTCACTCACACGCTTCCAGGTTCCAGAATAGATAGAATAGATACAATAGCTTTGGGTCATTATCCTCTCCGGTCCATCCATGGCAGTGGTTACCACACTTTTCAGGTCGAGACCCAAAAGAGAGTATAGGTAATGTGAATAAGTCTTACTTTTTCGCAAAAAACACTTTTGCGCTTGAAGGGGGTGAATTTTGGCGTATATCGAATAAATGAAATGCACAAAATGGGGTATGGAAACACTTGCGGAAAATGTTTCTAATTAGAAAGCATTGAACTGGCATTATATCGCTTTTGAAAAGTTGGAAAAGAAAAGAAAAAACACACGATGGGGAGTCAGTGGAGTGAACGGAGGGTGGGTGGCTGGGGCGGGTGTGATGTGGATGCATTTACGTACTCTCATTCCTAGCAGCGCTGATTTGAAGCCTCTGGCTCTACATAAGTAGGGAGTAGATCATCAAAGTTAGATCGGTGAATATATTCCAAAACACCTCGGAACGGACGAGGGGAGACTAGTAGTCAACATGGCCAAAAACTAAAAGTTAATTCACCGGATCGCGTCCATTCATGAAAGTCGGCGGAGTCCCTCGCCCCTGTGCTTAGAAACGAAACCTAACCAGCTCCTGTCAACACACGCCTATCTATTTAACAGACAGCCTGATTGAAAGACAGCCTCTGGACAGCGTAGAGGAGTTGCAGCCCAATCACCAACCACCGTCAATAATATTTTTGTATAGCCTAAATCCCTAAAAGAACATCAAAAAGTTAAATAAATGTCAAAGAATATGCATCTTCTCACTTGACTGGCAAAATAGCGGCACCTACTGCTTATTTCATTAACTTATTTCATAATCACATTTTATCAGTGGATGGAAACGGGGAAAATGCGCTTTTCTTTTCTTTTTTTTCTGAAAGTTCGCTTAGCTATTTTCGAAAAGGCTTAATTATAGAACCGCACCTAGTGTCATTTCCAGCCATGCTTTGGCACAATTGTACTCCTGCACCAGGAGCTTGAGATTGGCAGAGAGAGAGAGAGAGAGAGAGAGAGAGAGAGAGAGAGAGAGAGAGAGAGAGAGAGAGAGAGAGAGAGAGAGAGAGAGAGAGATTGAAAGAGAGAGAACTCCTCTCCTGTACAGGCCTATATGCTGCTCTCAGTAGTCCTAGCCACTTCCTCACAAGCATGTTCACCATTCTCTCCAGCCGATTGGCACGGGATAGAGTGACCTCGTAGATGGTAATTGGCCATGGGGGACCAGGCAGCAGTCCAAAATTGAAACCATCACAGCTTTAGCTTGTATCAAGCCACTTCCCTCACAAGCACATTCAAAACTCTCTCAAGCCGATTGGCATGGGATTTGAGTGACCTCGTACGGTAATTGGCCACGTGAGATGGGACAGCTGTCCAAATTGAAAGCGCCAACAACTTCAGCTTCCTGGGGAAAGCGTTTGGTTAATTTGCTTGATGCCACCGATTGTATCCTGTCAGTTGTTCCACCTGCTCAGAATCTGAGGTGTGCCCTGTACCACTGTGTACCAGCAACCAAGGCTCTTGATGGGCTTCTTGGGTTAGTCGGACGTCCCAATAATCCGACACCCATAAATCTGACTACCCAATATTCCGACCATAGAGCCCCCATACTAACCATATCCCCAAACCTTAACCGCACGCGGAAGCCACGGTGAGTCTTAACCGGCCACGCAGTCGGACTAACGAGAAGATATTGGACTAATGCGCGCCCCCTGGGCTTCTCTAGGACTGTTGGCATTGGCTTATCATTGAAAACCTTAAAGAAACCCTGTGGGATTTGCTGGGTTTGATCTTTTTTTAACGTTTCGCCTGCAGTTTAGTCAGCGGGTGTTTGGTGCATGCTTACAGTATGTTGTAAACACCATCATGTCGCCCTGGCACGCTCAAATAATGAGTTCCATTGCCACGGTGAATGCCAGGGGAGACATGGTGGTATGAAAGTATCTGTTGCTACTGCCTATTAGAGGTGAAATAAACCATGTGAAAAGGACATTCATTGTGTGCTGACTATTTCCTCATTTCCATTATATTATTGAGCCGTGCACCTTAAAGACTTTCATCTAGTCTGGAGTGTGCAGGCCATCTGCTTTGCAGATATTTCTCTCAGAGAGATGGTGGTATACAACCAGGCAGTGGTACATCTGTTCTGTGAACCGGATGTCCTGGAAGTACTGTAGTCTTGTGCTGTCCTCTGCACTGACCCACCGAAGGCATTGCCAAGAGCTCATGACGGGTCGACCACCTAGGGCCCTCGTTTCTACAAAAGCCGGTTATTTGCATCAGTATTATACTTGCATCTGTATTATACAAATGCACACAAAATCTTAATCTTAATACAAACATCTTCTGAGCCACGTTCTTTGTCTGGAACTCTGGGTGGAGTTTCAGGCCGTAGATCTCTGCACATCCTCCAGGTCGCATTATTTTTTTAATAAAATCTGAGTAAGAAACTTTGAGTGACAGACAGTCACTGGGGGTTGACAAAGACTCAATTTAGGCCACATCAGAGCATCTCCAGAGCGCTATGTCTCCCCGATCGACAGCCCAAAACCGTGAGACAGCATCAGCTCTAATCAAACATTTATTCAAATCAGACAGCTCCACAAAATGCCCCCAAGGCATCTCAGAGTTGTTGTGAACAGAACCGGAGAGAAAAGTGAGGTAGACCGAGAACAAGAGACAGAGAAAGAGAGAGAGAGAAGAAAATGAAAGAAAAAGAAGAAAATGAAAGAATAATGCTACTGATATATAGCCTACATATACCAAGAACTATTTGCACATGTACATTTGATTTGATGATGCTCTTGAATCTTAAATTAATCTTGATGACCCCTGCATGGGACGTATGGTAACAATAACAACACAGCAGTAGTTTTCAGGCTGAAATGGATCTCCATGCTGTAGAAGAGCCCTTGGTGTTTCAAACATGGAGCTTGCATCATCATTTATTTAACAGCTGGGGAAACAAGCCTTGAGAGTTTTGAAAGAAAACAAGACCTCAGGAGCTCTTGGTGTGTGCATGGTGTTCCTGTGGAAGGTGTGTTCCGTAGCAAAATTACCGCTGGTGTAAAGCAACTAAGTACATATTTACTCAAGTGTTCTTTTTGAGATATACTTTACTTGAGAATTTCTCACGTTCACAATGCATTGTGAGCTTGTAGATCTGCTATTTTCAAAATATTTTTTATTTTATACACAAACCAGCTCATCAGCATAGCATTCTACATAGCATTCTTTCTATGATTCATAGCATTCTATAGTGTTTACTTAGTTTCACTGTATAAATATTCTACTGTTAGATGGATGTTAGGTTCTTAGTTTACTTGATGACCCTAGGGTTAGGGTTAGGCCTACATGACTTTCATATTAATATGATGTGTTAGCTCATGTTGTCCTTGCTTGCTGAAAATCGCTCTGGATTAAGAGCGTCTGCTAAATGCCTAAATTGTAATTCAGGAGATCCAGTAGTAGGCACCCTGCTATGCCACGTTGTATATGTCCTGTAATGTATGTCCTGTAATGTCATTCATGTCGAATGTCATGTTTTTATGTTCTGCGTGGACCCCAGGAAGATTAGCTGCTGCTATGCACCAGCTAATGGGGATCCTAATAAAACTCTAAACTCTAAACGTCACATGACATGACACCCTCACAACATTCTTCTTCCATTCTTTCTCATTGAACAAACCTGAGTTATTCAAACACTTGTCTGCCATTCAGCCACAATCCTGGAATTGCAGTGCACTATAAACACAACCTTCCATCAGCAGGCTGTCACGTACAAACCCCTTATTAGGATTTATAGAGGTATAACTTACCTCTACAAACTTGCTTACTGATTATCACCCTCACAAGTAATACAAACTCCGTACCCACAGTAGCATATTCAGCAAATGTAATAACATAGTTTGTGTGCACAGTAAATGTCTACCTACCTACTAGGGGTGGGACGATATGGGTACTTCACGATACGATATATATTGCGATATTAGGCCCTCGATAATGATAATATCACGATATTCGATATATTGCGATATATTGTATGAAATTTCATCAACGATATATCACGATATCTGCAACTACTTGGAACAGGGAAAAAAACCCTATTTTCGTGCTCGGACACAGGGAGGGACACACACATAGCTGTCTAGTGTCTATAGGAGTGGTTGCCTCACAAACACTACCAACTGACCATTATCACTGGTATCATCATAATGCCTCACAAACACCACCAACTGACCATTATCACTGGTGTCAGTGGACTTGTCCAATGCTGGGGAAATGCATTCTGCATTTTGTATTCCCACGAAGCTGTTTGGACAAATCACCATCCAGTAATTCAGTACTTCTGGTTGCTGTGGAATGTGAGTGGGATTTGCCTTATTTTAGCTGTCTTTTTTCCTCTCCTTTTCTAAACATGTTGTCCATGCAATCTGTATAGGCAATAAGATTTACAACAGATAAGAGAGCACAGTAAGCCACAGCTGTGTTTTCCAAACCACAGCTGTGGTTTACCAACTGCCCTAAGGTCGCCTTGAAGTGTTTCTTAAATGTTTAACACCCCAAATTCCTTGACAATGTTGTTCATCACTTCATTATGAACAACATTATTTTATTTTATTTCAAATAATATCAATATCAATATTTAAATAATCGATATCGATTATTTATCACGGGAGGACATATCGATATATATCGCAATATCGATATTTCAGCACACGCCTACTACCTACCTACCATATCTATCTATCTATCTATCTATCTATCTATCTATCTATCTATCTATCTATCTATCTATCTATCTATCTATCTACCATAGTGTATATTAAGATACCGGTACATACTCTATTTAAATTGCGTGTCACATTTACACAGTGCATGAGTAATAGCATACATAAGCTAATTATACGAACTCAGTGGTGTGCAAGTTTGTGCATGTGTCTAATGTACAGCATAGTACGTACGGCTAATTGCATCCGTTAAATAGGCCTCTTATGCCAGTACAAAGCATTGGCCTGCATTCAAAGCCACATAATAAACCCACGGAGGAACACAACGCTAAAAATAGCCAGTCATTTAAAAAAGGGTGGAAAAAGGGACAGAGTAGATGGGATGTGTGTGTACGTGCGTGCGTGTGTGCACATTCATGCGTGCATGAGTGTGCATGTGTGCATGTGCAGGAAGATAGATTTTGGATTAGCGCATTAAGACCTGAGGTCGGTTCTACAAAATGCTTTCTAAATCCGAACAGTTTTCTGAAAAGAACGTACGTTCCTACAGTATATCAGTGGTACTCAAACAGCTTTCATGTCAAGGACCCTCAAAATGTATTTGCCCGTCGACCCCATCTACCAGGGACCCGCAGAAGCAAAGATTTGAGTTAAAAATGTATATACGTATACCGGTATGCACACAGAGCAGATATCACTTTTGTGCCATGAGCTTGTAGATCTGCTTTTTTGACTAGTTTTCCAGGGACTCCATTAGACTTAGTTTTCCAGGGACTCAAACTAGTCAAAATAGCCAATCTACAAGCGTGCAACACGTCACTTCCCGCCGTGTTGTGAGCTTGTAGATCGGTTATTTTCCACTACTATTTTTTTCTTTTTTTTCTTTTCCTAATTTATGGAATTTCATAGATTTCTCTTTGATTTCTTCATGAAATTCCTGAAAACCGATTCACTGAATTTTGTTTTTTATTCATGAAAATGTTTCCCCTGCTTTTTGGGGAATGTTTTGAAATAATAATGATAAAAATAATTAAAAACAAAATGTAGGAAACAGAAAAAATAAAGGGACCCATAAATATGTGTCCGTGACCCACAAATGGGTCCCGAGTCCCAAATGTTTGGGAAACAGTGTTTTAGACCATAGTGGGATGATCCAATCATCATCGATCGCCTCACACCATTTCATTCTGTGGGTTGAGAATGAGAGGTCAACTGAACGTACAGTACAGTACAGTACAGTACAGTACAGTACAGTACAGTACAGTACAGTACAGTACAGTACAGTACAGTACAGTACAGTACAGTACAGTACAGTAGTGAGAGAGGCTTCCCTGGAGTATTGGCCTGGCTATTTGACCACCATACATTCCTTTATTTTTATTTTTTCTTCCTCGAAACACAGGCACTCCACAAGCTCACAATGTGTTGTGAAACAATGTGTTGGCAGTTGGTATCCAGTGTTGGGTGTAACAGCGTTATAAAGAACAGCGTTATATAACGAGTATACCTTTTTGGGCAAAGGTGTAAACTAACAAGTTAGTTTGCAAATTAGAGTAATCCTTTACCTTGTTACCTTTCTCAAAAACAATGGCGTTACTAGTTACATTTAAGACCTATATTTCCCTGTTTTCTTTTTAAGGTCTCCTCACAAGTTTACTCTCATACACTATAGGCTATCAGCTGTTCTGTGCGCATGCGCACATTTAGGTGCATGTAACGTCATTATAAAATGCTGTACCACTGAGAAAAAAATAATTCACCATTACACCACTGCCTCTAACTATTCCTATCAGCATCTCGGAAATTCGGAGGGAGCAGAATGGGTGCACTGACTAAGGCATTGGCTGGAATCTCTAAGCATAATTGCGTGTCTTCAGCATTAAGGGATAAAAGAAAAAAGCAAGAATGATTTTGAAAATGAATTATGCATGACAACTGCCAAGGTATATCTGAATATAATATATAATCTTTGAACGTATATCCAGTTCATGTCTATCTGGAGTCAATCAGTTGTGAGACAAGAATGGCTGAAGGTGAGAAGAGAGAAAAGATACAGTACTCAAGTACTGTACAATTTTGAGTTTCTTTTTTCTTTTTTACTTTTGTCAGTATTTACAATTTGAAATGTCTTACTACATCTCAGAGGAAAATATTGTACTTTTACTCTACTACAGCTCATTATGCGTCGCGATGCAACACATTCTGTACAATGAGTACTTTTTACTTTCGGTACTTTAAGTATATTTTGATGCCCGTACTTTTGTACTTTTTTACTCAAATGCATTTTGAATACGGGATTTTTACTACAGAGTATATCTACAGTACATTAAAGCCACAATTGTGAGTACTGCTGCTGTTTGGTGAAAGGCTCCATCTCCCACCATCTTTCTGGAGTGCATGAAACAAAGCGAGGTCATCCTAAAGATCCATCCCCTGCTAGCACTGCACAGGTCTATCTGGCCTACTTTCTCCAGCTATACTGATCCCTATCTGCAGGACAAACAACATGTACTGTAAGAATCATCAGAATAATCTTTCTTGTCACATCACCGTTTTACAAGTAAAAAGGTGGGTGAAATTCAATGTTGTGCATAGTTCCCATCGCGTTATTCTTTTCCAAGAAACAAAGAAAGGGAAGAAGAGGGGGGGGGGGGGGGGGAAGGAGATCATGGCAAGAAATAAATAAGAACATTTTAAGCTCGCTCACGCACGCACGCATGCACGCAGGCACGCACGCACACACCAGGCACACATGCATACACACAGTACACTCGTAGGGTCTCTCTTAGCTCATTTACAAATGGCACAGCCATAGGGTCTCTTAATTTATTCCCCGTCCTGTGCTGTTGTTTACCTATTCTCAGTATCTTATGTGATATATTCCTGTGAACACCTCCTCAGGACACAAGTTCTGGCGCCGGTACCTTTCAGGTTTCATACTGCATAATTGATAGGATACCGGTGCTTAGATGGTCCTGAAGTTTTATTCTTGCTCTACTTTTCTTTTCTTTTTTTTACCAACAGTTAAGGTGTATACTTTGGCTTAGACAAAAACTAAAACAAAAATCCGCAAATACCAACTAGTGTAAAAGAAAACAGAATGGTGCTTTTGTTGTGTGCAGTGTTGGGGAAATGCTACTTTTACCTACTGAGAAAAGTATCATCATTTTATTGTAGATAACCTTTTGTGTTTGCAATTTTCTTGCGCAAGTTGGTTATATCGTCCAGAGGGAGTGTAGGCTACTCAATGCGCCCGCTGTACACGTATCTTTGAATGTATTGAATCTGTCGCGATTGCATCCATAGACCATAGCAGCAGCCGTGGGTTTCTGGACCCACTGAAAACTCTCCAATTCAGTTTTCCCATAGAGATTTACAAAAATATTTGTCATCAATTATTCTAAGCCTAGAATCAAGCCATCCAGGATCCTGGTGAATCATTGAGTTACACTGAAACGGTTCCATCACAACCGGCTTTATCATCACACTGTCAGAGTGTCTCTGAATCTCTGTCACACAGTAGCTGAACGATCTGCACATGCAAACAACTGTCACAGCCAGCTAGAAACGTCTCCCGTGTGCCTTGAAAATGTAGCAGAGTGGCTCACAACTTCAGCCTGAAGGCCTAAAAGTCTAATATCTCTCCCCGGATCATAGGGATATATCCCTTTCCACCCTGGTACGATTGCCGGGCGTTACATAGTTGGACATAGCTGCAGAGCTCTGAATCTGTCTTGAGAGATTAGCCCGACACTGGTTGTGAGTGTGTGTCCCTCACCTGTACTGTGCCTGGAAGTGTTCCTGGACAAAGCTGTGGGAGTCTCCTGGCTGCGGGACGCTGGAGGGCTCCTCCACTGAGCTGCATGGGCTCTGCATGGGGAGGGGAGAGGAGAGGAGAGGAGAGGAGAGGAGAGGAGAGGAGAGGAGAGGAGAGGAGAGGAGAGGGGAGGGGAGAGGGGAGGGGAGGGGAGGGGAGGGGAGGGGAGGGGAGGGGAGGGGAGGGGAGGGGAGGGGAGGGGAGGAGAGGATTAACCTAAGAGAACTGACACACAGTGGTACTTATGTACAATTTTAATGTATTATTTGTACTTTACTTGAGTAGTACAAAAATCTAAATAATTTACTTTTACGCCACTACATTGATTTGACAGCTTTAGTTACTACTTTTGTAGATTACATACATTAACCACTTCAGCCCATACATTTCTGCCATTTGAAAATAGCCCTGCTATAGATATTTTCAAAACATTTGTATACATTTGAAAACGTGGGGCAAAGTGGATGCTTAAAACACGCTAGATATGTGGTCTCTATCGTAGGTGTGCCCAATTTGCACAATTCTCTGTCAGCATCTTAATTCTGTGCTTTTAATAGGCTGCTAGGTGATCAAAGGACTCCTGGAGAGCCAGAGCCAGATCAGAGAGTTGGAGCGGGAGAGAGAAACTCAGACACAGATATCACATTATTAAAGTTTTTTAAGAATCTGTTTTCCACCCCTACTTTAATCCCTCATAGATCCTTTGCTCTTTGAGGTATGGCAGGTGAGAGTGAATCAAAGGGTGCATTCTTTTTTAATCATTTAAAGCAATGGTTCCGACACTCAGGCATGAAGGAAGCATGAGTTCAAGTCCGTTGCTCTCCCCTTGTCCCCCATATATGGGGACTAGGTTGGTGGAGGGTGTGTAGAGCCCAGGATCACATTAGATGATTGACACAGGGGTGAAAAATGGGTTACAAAATCGTGGGATAAAAAATATATTAAAAAAATAAAGAAATGATTCCAAAAACGTTTTAGCTCAAGACAGTGGAGACCCAGAAGAGAAATTCGACTTTTTCAATTATTCGATTTTTGAAAAGTATTTATGAAATACTTTTCAATAACCCACCCGTGGTTGTGCCCCTCTTCGCACCCATTGGTTGCTGTATTGATATGCAGTGTATTCAATTCTTATTTTAAACTTGGTTTCAGCAAAAAAGGAACATATCAGGTGCAGTATAGTGACTGGGCATAAATTATGTTTTTATTAAATGTTTTAGCAAATTCCACATAAACAACCATGAGGCGGAACCAGGGCAGAACAAGGAGCAGAGCCTGCTGGTTTTTCAGCCAGGGACCAATCTGAGAACCCATCGGCAAATAAAGAAAGAGAAAGAGCATTAGTCAACAATCTGTCTCGAGAGACTAGTCAGGGACCAATCAGAAGGCTGACAATGGGTCAATTGCTTTTAATTGATGAAAAGTTGAGATTTTTGTTGTTTTAAAACTTTTATTTTTTAATCTTTTGAAATAATGTATTTTCTTTTTAAATGATGCCAGATGCATGAAGGTCTAGTTTTGACCGAAACGTTGCTTGAATAAAAGTGTTCCTATTGTGCAAGTGCAGATGGTGTGTGGGTCACCCGTCTCTGAGCCCAACAGATGTGCATAAGACTTTGTTAGTCCCACTCCCAACCCACTGGTTGGGAATCAGCGATTTAAAGGACCATACTATACTCTTGTCCTCATGCGTCCATAACACTAATAAAAAAGTAATGTAAAACATGTAAATCAATCTTTTGTTCACAGACTATTTTCAGCTAGACTTTTCAAATCAATTTAAAACAGTGGTTCCCAAACTTTTTCCCCTATTTTCTTTTTTTAAACAGGCGACCCAATTCCCAATACTGTCTTTAATTGCATAAGCACAGAAAATTCTGCTTGTAAAAATGTGGTTGTAAAAGGTATAAGTAGCAAAATGCTTGCTTAACAAAAGTGGTGGCGCTTGGTTGCCACGTGATGAGAAGCAATTCCACTATGTGGTTTTGTCGCCATCTTGGATGCTAAAGCAATAGCGCCAATGTTAGCATGCTAAGGCGAGGACCATCCTTGCTCCAGTAAACGATGTTCCACATCTATAATATAACATTGACAACATCTATTTTTTTATCTCAACCATATATTACTTAGGGAAAAATGTTACCCTAAGTAATTTGATCTCCTGTTTTATTATACCCTTCTTCTCGTGTGACAGGTGGCAACTGATGCCAGTGGGAGTGACTGATTCTGTCATTCATTCCAGGAGGCTGCAGTTTGGGAGCACACACACACACACACACACACACACACACACACACACACACACACACACACACACACACACACACACACACACACACACACATACACATACAGGCACACACAGCAGGACTGCAGCTGCAAGTGCTGTAATTGGTCCTTGAGCTCAACGTGGGGGCATAATTTCATGGTGTTACGTTGTTTATCTGTGGGGACGGTGACACAACGTGACGTGTGCCATATGAGCTAATAAACAGAGGGATGGAAAGAAGTGAGTCTAGATTTAGAAGGAGCCATTGTAGAACTTTCCCCAGTGCTATAACTACGGTATATCCTGTTTCATAATACTCTTCTAGACAATTCTACTTGTAGTGCAGAGTAACACACAGAAGAACGTCAGCTAATAAAAAAAGGAGAGCTGTCTTGGCACTCGAAAACCAGTCACGGTTACATATGTGTGTGAACAGGGTTCAATGTACCATCGTTGTTTTGACGTTCAGAGCAAAACCCTTCTCCCAGGTCCAAACGAATGCAAGGCTTTCAGAGGGTTGCATCACGTAGTAGAGAAGGTAAGGTAACTCAAACTTTGGTTTGTCATGTCCTCAAGTTTAAGTTGCTGCTGCTGCATATATTGAGTTTGAGTTTTTTTTTTTTTATGTTTAATGCTGCACTGTAATAATGAGGGAATATGTAACATTGTGGTTTGTGGTCTTACATAACTACAGTATATGCAGTTTGTAGACGAAGACCATACCAGTACCAGTATTAGTGCATGTGATAATTTTCTTTGTGCATCTCTTGAGAATAGGCCTATTTCGTACACAGGAGTTGTCTGGGGCCTATCAATAAACATGAGTCTGCTGCATACCCAGAGGCTGCGTTTATTGTGGTTAAACCACACCAATGTGAAGGAAGTATTGTCAAGATACTACCAATGCCAACCATCAGAAAGGTGCCAAATGGGGTAAGCAACCTTAGGCACGGGTGCCAGAATTGGCACAGGGGATAGTGATTACTGGTACACTCACAAGTGTGAGAGAGAGTTTTTCATACTTTACTTTATTAAGTATTCAAAAAAAGTTTAGTCAGTTAAATGAAGTCCCTGCCCTCACATCTATAATTACACAAATTACATCCTGCACATAATTCTATGTTCATTAAAACTCCTAACTCTGACTGGGGACTGGGAGGGAGTCTCATGGGAGAAAGTCTAATGATCAGATGTAGGTGATAAAACAATCTGGATAAAACATTAGTTTACTAAACACATTAGTTTACTAAACACATTAGTTTACTAAACACATTTCAGCTGCTCATGCTTTCATTAAGTTAGTTAAAATAAATTGTTAACGGGGACTAAAACTGCTTTATAGTGTTTTAAATTAGAGCTAAAGTTTGGCACGTGTGCCAAGACGCAATACGGCGTACGTGCAATTGGAAACACGACTAAGACCGCCCGACAACCGTGAGAATGCTTGATTGGGGAATGTCCTTAGGGTGGTTCTAAGTCAAAGCGGCCCAATATAAAATCCATCCCACCTCAGACTGCCAGCTCTGTTTCGTATTTATTGTGCAACTTCCTCAACCAGCGGGAGCCTACTGTATATTTGCCAACAGAAGATGATGAGCCAAATTAACTACGCAGACAGACGTGGCACATTTATAGTAGGATGAGGGTACATGTGCAATCCTTGTGTAACACCCAGGAATCAAACCTGGGTCTCCCGCATGGAAAGCCAACATCTTAACCACTATATCCCCATGACATATATATATATATTAGACTTTTAGGCCATCAGGCTGAGGTTGTGAGCCACACTAATTCCTCCTTATGGCGCTACCCAATTCAATACGCATCACAAAACAATTCCAAGCGACAGACAGCACATTACTGCACACTTGAAAAAGCACCTTATTCTACCATAAGTAGGTCATTGGGCTCAGCTGGACCTTAGAACAAAGATGCCTGAAATGCACTGAGATAGAAAAGCAGATAAGTGGCCCAAGGAAAAGAGAGGGAAAGATATGAGTGTACTTAACCCAAAGAAAGAAACAATAATGATTTTGGCTTTGTCACTGTAATGGGATACAGTGACAAAGCCAAAATCATTATTGTACCAATAACAGATGTGAATACAAAAACTGTATTTCTATAAGCAATAAGAAGCTGCTGTTCTTTTGAAAATAATCTGTATTAAATATAATTTGTATTCAGTCAGCTCCTGTTGCTTAGGTAGTGTAATAATAAGATTTACCAACCTTAATTGTTCTGTGACTCCAGTGTCACAGAGAAAGGCTTATTTATAGGGTCCCTTTCCCAAACGTAGCGGAGTAAAGTCACAGTGAGATTATATAAACGGACATCTGCAGACAATGGTGAGGAGACTGAACTTAAATCCAAGGGCATGGATGAATGGGTCTTGTCCACGATGTCTATGCAGTCAGAGTTTGATGGAATGTGTCTGTGCTTTTTGGTTTTAGGAACCAAATTCCAAGTCAATCCGAATAGCCAGGTGTTGCAGAACCACATGGCGAGAGCAATCTATACTCAATGTAACTTGAAGATATGGGCAACCATTCTTTTGATTTGATTGATTGATTGATTGATTGATTGATTGATTGACTGATTGATTGATTGATTGATTGATTGATTGATTGATTGATTGATTGATTGATTGATTGAGCACATTTAAAACAACAGAGATGAAACAGTCTTATACTAAAAACATTAAAAAGTCCCGGGGACTTGTTTCCAATGATGTGGTCCTATGTATTCAATTATTCAGCATACCATAAAAACTAACACAATAATACATGTCATCAACAACTATAAAACACTATCATGGGCTAACCCTGCGTGAGGAGCACGTTATGCCCTGAAAAAGTATGAAATGAAATGCCATACTTTTTCATACTTGTGTAGGAACCCTGAATATAATTTTACATTCTGTTTACTCCTGCTATGAGAGATGGGAGGTCAAACATTTACATATTACTACCATCAGCAGTAGTGAGCCATCGCAGGAGGTGAAGAAAGTAACAAGTAAGTAACAAGTAAGTAGAGTACAAGTCCTCCTCAAGGACCACCGCAACCACTGTGTGTTGTCATATTGCAGACCAGTCAGTGACACCAGTTCTTTCAGTAAGCCACAATGTGCTGACAGTGCAATGATAATACCCCGGAATATAAGAAGAAGTGGTGGTTAGCGTTTTGAGCTTGATTCTACTGCAGTGTGCATGTAATATCATCAACACATCAAAGCAAATGTTATGTAAAGTATAATGTTAATATGTATGTAAAATGCAAAGATAAGCTCCCGCCAGAAATACATAGTGTAGCTTTAACCCTCTAAGACCCAGCGTTGCTTTTTAGCAACAATTTAATTTTATTTTATTACTAAATTATTATTTTTTTTTTCTGTTCTTTTTTCACCTAAACGTCATCAGTGATGTTCATTGCAATGCCATTTCAATGCCATTGGTCGTGATATTTGCATATAAATACCCCCCACAGAGGCTGAAATTCACACAAATAAAAAATGTCTGGATTCAATTTTGAACATTTTTTAACTTAAGACTTTTGACCTTTACCCTAATAAAAGTAGGTAAAATAATTGTAATATATGTTTTTTTGTGATCATTAGAATGTCTAGAACATGTTTTATTCATTATTGTGAAAGATATCCCCAAAATGTAAATTATTAATTTATTATATTATTATATAATTATTATATAATTATTATACATTTTTCATCAAACTTTATTTTTTTATTTACATATTTTTTAGTCTTAGTCCTAGTAGTACAAAGTAGTAGTAAGGTTGAAATCTATTTTTTGCCAGTAGAAATTAATGCGGGTGTTAGAGGGTTAAACAGTGGTAGGAAAAGTACTCAAATGTTTTATGTAAAAGCATCAATACTCTGTTACAAGTAAAAGTCCAGAATTCAAAAAGTACTCATTATGCAGAAGGTCCCATTTTCAGTTTTCAAATGTATAAAAATCTTTTGAAAATAGCCCATCTACAATTTCACAAACTTGTAGATCGGCTATTTTCAAAGGGCCGAAATGTAATAAGGCCTACAGCTGAAGTGCTTAATGTATGTTCTGTAATAATAATCTACAAAATAACTAGTAACTGAAGTTTTGAAATAATTGTAGTGGAGTTTACTCAAGTAAAGTACAAATACCTCAACATTTTACTTACAGTAAGCACAGTACTAGAGTAAATGTACTAATGTAATGTAGTTACATTACACCACTGCAAACCACTGATATCACCAGAACCAAAATCACTACAACCAACAACCTATAAAACGATACAGAAGGTGCAGTATGTGTAGCCTGTGTACCTGGTGAAGCCTGGAAGTGTGTTGGAGTGCATGCACACTTTGTGGTGCGCTCAGAGCTATAATAGGCTCACGCTATCCTTACACCCAACCAACATTATTTGAACAGGATGTTTCTCTTGTTGCCCCGGGACCGCTGTAGCCTGGAAACCAGACACATCAACCAGGGCGAAAGAAAGAGTGCATGCCTTTGCCAGCCTATTGGTACAGTAACTTTCCCCCTACAGTAAAGGACATACTGTACCAGCTGTGTGGCTTTGATACACCTTCTCAACCTGAAAACATGCCTTTATGTTCCATTTGTGAATACAATAAAAATCACAATCATGTGAAGTGAGGGGCGCCCAGATTTTTGGGGGCACGTTGATTTATCATGGCGGTACATTATATATAAATTACAAGATGCATTATTATCAGTGAGCTGATGTCTTACGTCATCATTTACTGCCCAAAACAGACATTAAAGTCCATAGGCTTGGCTGGCCACAGGGAATTTATAATTCTAGGCTCTAAACAAACAACTACCACGGAACATCCTGTCTTTTAGACAGGCAGCCATATCACCAGCCTAGTAGATTTCCACAGGGACATTTGGATGTATACTAGAAGACCTGTAACTTTAGTTTGAGATTTAATTCCTTGAAAGAAACGTCTCTTCAATGCCGCCATTTATAAGACACGATGGTCCTAAAAAGCAGAGACACAGCTCCCTCCAGAGAGCTTTGCACTTCATAAGCCCTACAAGAAAACATATGTTGTTATCCAAACGCTGCTGATTCCCTGCAGGTTACAATGGAGTGTGCTTTCATGCGAGAGCACACGCAGGCATTCCTTTCCTCAGCAGGCGCTACGGAGGAGAGGACTGATTTGGTTTGGTTTGCGGTTAAAAGTGTGTCTGTGTGTGCGTGCGTGCGTGCATGCGGATATTTGTGTTTTTGACACCACAACTTCTAAAAGGTACCCTAACCTTCTGGAAGCTCCATACAATGTGAACATGGTCGTGAGTTAAATAAATGATGATGAAATTAGTAGCATTAGTGTACTGTACAGCTTTCTCTTTTTAGATGCAGAGTAGCAAACAGAAAACAAGTGTGAAAGGTTGACCTGAAGGTCAGGAAGTCATTCTAATAAACTTTTTACTCAATTGATATGAACAGATAGATATTGTGTCAGGTGCTGCCCAGTGTCCACCCAGACACACACACGTAATTTAACACAATAATTTGCTGAACACTCTACTGTAGGTAGTTTATTATGCTACCTACCATATGCTTATCAGATATGTGGTCCTGCAGTGAGCCACACAAGTGTGTCGACCGTGTCAGCCGATAACAATTCCCGCATAGCAAGTTCCACACTTTAGTCATCATTAGAACTGTTTCGATTATTTATATATATATATATATATATATATATATATATATATATATATATACATATATATATATATATATATATATATATATATATATGTGTGTGTATATTAGGGCTGGGTGCAATAACCGCAATACCGCCATACCGCCGGTATGTAACGCATACCGCGGTATCGGGTTCATTACCACGGTTTAAAAAAAAAAAAAAAAAAAAAAAAAGTTTTTTTTTTTTTTTTTTTTTTTTATGAAATGTTTTTTTTTTTTTTTTTTATGAAATGAAAAGTGTATCATAATAAACAGTGACGCTCAGTCAGTCTAATCATGCCAGCAACACAACAACACCAGAGGGAGTTCAAAAAACCATGTGCAACCCAGATTCGGCACAAACAAGGATTGATTGATTGATTGATTGATTAAAATATTTATTAACAGTTTGCAGAATTACACTACATTTCAAGCACAACTCAATACAAAGACTGTTAACTGTGAGTGGACACTTGTTTACAAGAGGGTCCACCTAAATTCATTTCACTCCTATGCCACAAAAATGTGGAACGCCCCACCAACTGTCATTAAGATGTAAATCCCTTGACTCCACCCACCCCTTTCCCCCCCTCACTGTATACGTTTTCCCCCTTTTTACCTCCTTTATGATGATTTCCTGTATTTGGCTTTATAGAAGTGCATAGTGTACAAAATGATATGATGAATTGAAAATGGTGGACCCTCTTGTAAACAAGTGTAATGCTTTATGGCAGGGGTATTCAATTAGATTAGGCCTCCTATGTGACACAGACCGAGTAGAAAGAAACGTGCCATTTTATCATGACTATTAGTGAGGACCTATTATATGAAGATAGGTTCAAAAGTGGTCCTTTAATGATTACCGTCATTATGGTAATCTCACAATTAATATCGCACACACCATATGGGGGGCGGCAATAACCGCGGTAATAAAAATCCCATACCGCCCCAGCCCTAGTGTATATATATATATATATATATATATATATATACATATATATATATATTTTTATATGATGCACGATTAATCGGTAGCATAATGGGAATAGGCCATATCGGCCATACAGACAACAGACACTTGAAAAAGAGTATGCTATTTATTGATTGAATACTTTATAAATAGGCTTTGGGCCAAGCCCCTAGGGCCTAAGCTTGTTTCCATTGTGGATATCGGATATCGGATATCGGTCATAATTTGATTTCATAATCATGCACCCCTAATATAATGATATGACAACCACACACCCTGGCATCCAACCAGTCACTGTGGTCAAGGAGCTGTAATGATGTCACCTATTGAAGTCATGAGGGAATGCACTGACAGCATGGGTGACAGACTGGAGGAAAAGTGAGAATGAATTCTAAACACCTGCAGTCAATCTACCCCTAAGACGCACGCACGCACGCACGCACGCACGCACGCACGCACGCACGCACGCACGCACGCACGCACGCACGCACGCACGCACACACACACACACACACACACACACACCTGAATCTGCCTGAACCTTCCAGGTGTGTGGGTGTCTTCTAGATATTCAATTCAGCAGTAGAAACCTGCACACACTCTGATCGGTGAACCAATATTCTCCAGCGCTTGCTCTATGCGCGCCTTCCCCTCTAGACCAGAAAGCACACTGGCTGAGCGAGGCTACGTTTAGTGCGTCCTAGCCTGGGGTCCACCTATGCTTTCTATGGCATAGGCAGCTCCCGGCAGGATCTGCCGGGAGAATCTAGACGCAGTTGCGCGACATGAGACTAATTAATTAGAGCGACAGAGAGAGAGGAGTGTGTGTGTTTACGGGTGTGTGTGTGTGCGTCAATTTAACAAAGGTGCAGACGATCAGAAATCAGCAGAGAGTGATCGACGTTTGCGCTACTCTATGCCGAATTGAAGTGGACTTGACCCCAGACTTTTTTTTTCTCCCTGGAAGTAAAAACGTCTGGGTTTCCGAGGCTAAGTGCGTCCTGGCATCCGTCTGTCTCATGTGCACATTTATTAATAACGGATAATGGTGGTCTACATTGCCCAGACTGGCCACTATTTTCGGACCATTATAAAACATGATATTGTAAGTGCAATGATAGTTACTTATGATGAGACGTGGCTACATGGACGTCAACAGTGCATTGACCCCTCAATGCGAGCCAAAAGAGGTGCGTGCGTGCGTGCGTGCGTGCGTGCGTGCGTGTGTGCGTGCGTGCGTGCGTGAGGAGTGGTCCAGGTCAGAAGGGTAAATGCTGTGCGTGCAGTATAAAGTGGCTGACTCACCCCTATTCTTTCAGCTGTGGACGACCGCCTCTAATTCGGCCCTATTCAACTCGGGCTTACAGTAACAAGGCAGTCTGGGAGATAAGGGTGGAAGCCCACAGGCATTTTAAACCCTGGCAGCGATCCCCCTCCCCGATCACCATGCATGCTGTGGCCAAGGGTAGTGAAACCTTTTCATGTCAAGGACCCCAAGACTTTATGTAATTGGCCGCCGACCCCCATCAGAAAATATATTGTTCCAGGGAACAGTCCTTTATATTGTCTAGGGGCACGGGCTGCCCCATGACACCCTCCATGATACAATATCATTTATCTGTGACTTGTGAACGCATAGCCATAGGCTATACATGCACTTTCTGACTCTCTCTCTGACTCTCTGACTCTCTCTCTCTCTCTCTCTCTCTAAATCAGTCATCTTAGAAGTTAGGACTGTCCAATGTACTGAGTGTGGTCCTGCTCTCTCTCTCTCTCTCTCTCTATCTCAGGATTCAGCCAAACCCGCCACAATCTGGCAATTGCTATGGCGATGGTAGCAGGGCCAAAACAAAGACGGAGGAGGAAAATAAGCAGCAGAGATCCTGGCGAGGCTCTGGCCACCAAATCTGTCTGGACAGCATAGATCTGGACCCTCTAGACTTCTCTCTCTCACACTCACTCACTCACTCACACACACACACACACACGCACGCACGCACGCACGCACGCACACACACACACACACACACACACACACACACACACACACACACACACACACACACACACACACACACACACACACTCAAAGAATATACATTTGAAAACCCGTCATAGAATAAACGAGGCCCACTCATGTGAGGAGCATGACGGAATAAAATGCAATAGAAGATCGAGAAAAAACGTGGTGCAAATCTTTGAATGTATATTCTTCTAACATATTTTCAGATGTGGGTCCGCGGCCAATTACATTTTTTGGGTTCCTTGACATGAAAAAGTTTGAGAACCATAGAAACATAGTATTGTCAGAAAACTGTCATGATTTGGAAGACATTTGTAGAATCTGGTCTCAGGCCTAAACTAGCTCTGTAGCTCAATAACAACAGCCCCGGTTGAAAGTGACAATGGATGACAGTACAGTGACAAACAGGTGAGTGGAACAGGTAAGACCACATGACAGTCATCAAGCCGCTCCCTCATGTCTACAACACCAGGAACACATGACCTTAGGCATATACCAGTGGTGGAAAGCAACTAAGTATTTATTTATCAAGTACTGTACTTACAGTAAGTACAATCTTGAGGAGGAGATACTGAACAATGGCCCTAGAGGCCTGCCCTTTCTTTCTTTCTTTCTTTCTTTTTACCAGAATTAGTGGAACGGAAGCGTCACACATTGAGCCCGTTGTGAACAGGTTGAACAGGCTAGGTTCTCAATAGTAAACAAAGACCAGTGCTGAAAGAAAGTACTCACATTTCTTTTTACTTAAGTAAAAGTATCAGTACTGCAATAGGGAACTGTTCTGTAAAAGTCAGGAATGAAAAATTGAGTTAAACTACTGATTATATACCTCAAATACCTCCAAATTGTACTTAAGTACAGTACTTAATCAGACCAGTGTGTGTCCAGTGGAAACCTCGCATGAATCTGATCTCAGGTCAGAATGGGTTAATCAGACCAGTGTGTGTCCAGTGGAAACCTCGTATGAATCTGATCTCAGGTTAAGTAAATGTACTAAGTTACTTTCCACCGCTGATGAACACTGATTACATAAAACCAAACAATTACCAGTTGGAGGGGGGGGGGGGGGGGGGGGGTGGCTTACAGATGAGGTTTCTGAGCGCAAACAGAAGATCTCAACCCCATTTCACCTGAGGCCTAATTCTATCATCTCATGATCATAAAACCATGTAAATTCCGTACAGGGATACTACATGGATGTTAAAACAGAGGTGGAGGTGGACTGTAGTCGAGTCAACATGTTTTTCTGGGGCATAAAATCTGGGGCAGGTAAGCGAGGTAAATGAGCATTGCACCTATAGGTACTTGGTTGTCAAGTAAGAGATCTTTGTGTGTGTGTGTGTGTGTGTGTGTGTGTGTGTGTGTGTGTGTGTGTGTGTGTGTGTGTGTGTGTGTGTGTGTGTGTGTGTGTGTGTGTGTGTGTGTGGTGTTTATTTACAATTTACAATTTACAATTTAGGCATTTAGCAGACGCTCTTAATCCAGAGCGACTTACATTTAAGCAAGAACAAAGCATGGGAATACATCACATAAAAAGCATTTATCATGAAACATGCGTAAGCTAAGAAAGTAACAGTGGAATATTTATATAGTGAAACTATACATACACTATACATATAAACTATACATCTTTACTACTATGCTATATATGTGTACTATGGCGTGCTATGACTACATACAATACAATTACAGTGCTGTCTACATAACATGCTATAAGTCTGTATCAAATGCTATATAATCCAACAGAAATGCTATCTAAGGGTTTAGGGTAAGTGCTAAGGGCCATGATGGAGTCTGAAAAGGTGGGTTTTCAGGCTACGGCGGAAGATTGGGAGTGATGCTGCAGTTCTGACTGCAATGGGAAGTGCATTCCACAGTTTTGGAGCCAGAAGGGAGAAGAGTTTGGGACGTGTGGAGCGTTGTCCCGGCGTTTTTAGTGAGGGTACTTCCAGCTTCCCTGCGTTGGCTGATCTGAGTGCGCGGGAGGGTTTGTAGGGTTCAATCATACTTGTAAGATATGGGGGAGCACGTATGATGTAAATCATTTGCCAGCCGAGTCTGTAGACTCTAATGTTTGTTTAGGACAGTAAAGGATTACGTAAGTCGTAAGATGTCATGTGGCCGATATAAATACACTAACTCTTACACATTACTGGCAGGCATCCTCTCCTCCCAGAACATGTCGTTGTCTCTTTTGATTCATTGCTTTCAATAAATTTTGGAAGTGAAGAAGAGGAAAATGGGTCAGAGAGAAATGTAGGCAGAAGGAATGGGAGCATTAGCTTTGCACCTCTCTCTGCACAAGGAAGAGAAAGGTGAGATGGGGAACCTTTCAGAGGTACTTATGAGCTACACATTGATGGCTTCAATTCAGCACATGGCACAAAGGAAAGAGGCTACCTGTAGAAGAGAGGCACATTCATCCATATAGAGCCCAGAATCTGCACTCATACAACTATCCCCATGCAACATCTCCAAAGCAAAACAATTAACCCAATTTAAGTGTGTGTGTGTGTGTGTGTGTGTGTGTGTGTGTGTGTGTGTGTGTGTGTGTGTGTGTGTGAGACTGTGAGTGTGTGCGTCTCTCTCTCTCGCTCTCACACACACACACACACACACACACTGTACACTTCTTTCATACCAAAATGGTGTTATATAGCTGTTAAGCTATTTTTGCACTAATCTGTGAAGTTTGGTTGAAAGAAACAGAGCTCAAGCTCTAATGTTTAACCAAACATATGTCTGTCCTTTGCTTATTTTGGTATTTTAATAATTATCATGATTATATATTAATTTTATTATTATTTTTAATAAACAAAACAACTTTCACAACTGCTTCATAAGAACAACGTACATAAAAGATTAGCTGATTCATTTGTCATGCATACTGTAAATCATCAACCATAGTCTCTTACAGTAATGGCTTTCGCTTTCATTTCCTTGTAGAGACAAGACCACAATGCTGTGCAATGTGTATAGTTGCTAATTATGCGTGTCATTTTAATTGCATTATTTTTCTTTTGGACAACGTAAGGCAATGGACAATTTACAGTAGGCTTGGGTCTAAACAGACAACATCAAGCTACACTAATCCAAGACGATGGCCATCGAGTTCGAGACAGCTTCGTTCTCATGTCCCACGGCACACGCAAGCTCAAATGACTCCAAGTGTTATGCAAAGGATGATAGCTGCTGTTATCAGACTGACAAACAGACTGACAAACAGACTTCTTCCCCCAAACAATCAGATACATGAACGAACTGATAAGAACCAAAGCGAAACCAGGCAAAGGAAAACGCTAGCCCCACCGCCCACCCCTCGCCCTCCTGATGATACATTTTTGCACCTTTCTAATCTAAATTTGCTGTATATATGGAGCATAGCCTCAATTGCACCTTCTTAAACTAAATAGTGTTGTGGAACTTTTTGTGAAGCTGTTCACAAAAAGTTTACCTAACTTTGCTACTACAGGGAAAACATGCACATGCACTGTACATATTTTACACTTATTCCCCTACGGAGCTATGTGTGTGTGGGTGGCTGGCTGGCTGGCTGGCTGGGTGCGTGCATCTGAGCACGAAAACAGCATGGTTGTTTTTCACCACCTGTGCGCAACCTAACACACGCACAAACACACACACACACACACACACACACACACACACACACACACATATTAACTGTATATATGATGATTTCAGGTGTGCCAGTACAGTACAGTGACAGTAGTACAGTACACGTGTGATACACTTTGATTGCTCTTACTTGCACTCTTTATTCTTGTTTGCTGTGCTTGCTGTGGTTTTGTTGTTTTGAATGTTATGCTATCTATGCTGCTGCATTGTCTGTAAGGAATCCAAAACTAAAATAAGTTTTACTCTTATGTAGGCCTACCTGTACACAAGATGTAACAATAAAGTACAACCCTGAACCTTGTTAAAGATGGAGTGCCACAATTTTTGTATTTTTCCAGCTTTTCATGTGTCTATGGGGTGACAGTACTTCATTAGACAATAACTTTGTATTTAGGGTTTCTTCCTGGAGGCTGAACCCTTGACGGTCAAACGGGCCAATGAAGTAAACACGGATAGTGTGACGTAAAAAAATTGCACGCACAACACGCACCTCCCCCTCTATACATAATTCTTAAATACGACAACCTCTGTGGGCGGAGCTGCCTGCCACATACACACGTGTGAACTGAACGGCGCAGCCAGCCAGTTTGCTGCTCTGTGTCTAACTGTGTGACAGTCATTTCACACATTACCAGTTCACAGCAGAGCAGACTGTTTTTCGTTAGATTGGAAGCAAGTAAATGTTCACGTCGGGTCCTCAGGATTAATCAAGGAAACCACAACAAACCAGCCTTATAGCCTACCTGCTTTGCTGTATAGTTGCTCTTGTTGTTATCAATGAGTATGTTGTTTATTTTATAATCACAGTGGTCGGGCTTTGATACAGAGTGTAGTGTCACAGTGTGCATTCTTGTTTGCTGTTGTAGTCAATATGTAGGTCCTAATACTTATACAAGGCTGTAAAGTCAAGAATTAGAAGTATGTTGTGTCGCGCTGGAAGTCATGTTGCCATGTCTGGCTATTACAAGCGACTTGGGCTTGTTTTCATATAAGTAACTTTCAGGGGAGATGTGGTTGACTTGACCAATGGGTTCATGTGAAGGACCCTCAGATTAATATGTTGTTAAAAGGATTGGTGTTGTTGAAACGTTTTCATAAATATTCACGGCAATTACTGTGACTTATTTTTGTGGACCTGGCCGCTTGTTTCTTTAAATCTGGCGACTTTTGCTGAAACTCAATGCAGTCAGATAAAGGACAGTTTTAATGGCAGGGTGCTTAGCTGGAGGAAATCAATAGCCTACAATACATTGTAGGCTAAATGATCCATCAAACTAATTGTTTCTGCTGTTAAACTATGATTTAATTGGATTATGAGCTGAGCTGATTGCGACAATAGGGTCAATATAATTGGAGGAAATAAATAAATGATTATAAACTAGAAAAAGTGCCCTTCTGGGCACAGGTCTCCACCAGGATTTCTTCCTCAGCCTAGTGGGAATATGCGTGCACAGTTTCATCGCAATCGGACGCTGCGTTGAGGAGTTGTGGCGATTTGTACAGCACTCCTGTGAACTTTGGAAGCCAATCTTAACCAATCAGGATGGAGTGTGAGAAATCTGAAAGACCGGTTTCGTTGAATGGCTCTAGAGACTGAGAGACTGTGTACCAATTTGTGTGATGTTTGGACAAAATCTGTAGGTGTACTGTGCAAAAACTTGTTATGCACAAAGCGGCCTCCTGGTGGCGCTATAACAGGCCGTTCTGGAAAGTTTGGGGCAGAGGTTCATCGTTGGCATCCAGGGAGTGTGTGTGCAAAATTTGGCATCGACCGGGTTGTTTTGCACAAAGCGGCCTCCTGGTGGCGCTATAACAGGCCGTTCTGGAAAGTTTGGGGCAGAGGTTCATCGTTGGCATCCAGGGAGTGTGTGTGCAAAATTTGGCATCGACCGGGTTAACGGTGGCTGAGATTAGCTGTTCACGGACACACGGACACACACACACACGGACGGACGGACACACGGACGGACGGAGTGCAAAACATACTCTCCCCACATGCCTTCGGCCTGGTGGAGACAAAAATCAGAAAAAACAGATCTGATATGGTATGGATGCGTGGATTATATGCCTATACATGGATGGTGGCAGTATAAGTGCATAATGGTGCTTATACGATATCTCAGAAATATGGGAAATGTTCACTTCTAACTTTTTTTTACATTACAGACACCAATTTGTCATTTTGTAAACAAAAGGGCAGAGCCATGGGCTGTCCTTTTATAAGGAGGGGAGGGACTAGGACAAGTGGGTGGTCTTAAAGGAGGAGGCGGAGGGACTGGATTAGGTGGGTGGTGCTACGGTTAAACTCACGCATACCTAATGAACTGGTGGGTGTGTCCACATAAAACCATCATTTTAACAAATACTGTACACCTTTTTGAAAAGATTATACCTCATATACACCTAAATACACCTGATGATCATGTTTAAGTGTGGAAAGAAATCACGGCACTCCATCTTTAATGCACTTGCACTATCTACAGTTAATATAAAACTCCATGACACTATGTTATTGTGCAACATTTCAACCGGAAGTATAGTGATGAAAAACAATCACTGCCTTTTTCTTTAATTTTTTTTGGCGTGGAGCTAGAGCGAGACCGGCCGAAGGTTGTGCTTCTATAGTCTTTATAATCTTCACTAACTAGAGCAAAACTACCTTAACTAAGAGAGATGTGCAGAAAAATATATATTTTTAGACATGTACCACAATGAAACTTAAACAAGTTGGCATGTCCTGGTTTTAACTCTAGAGACGCAAATTACCATAATAATCTCACGGCAAAGAGCCTTGAATTTAGTTATTGGCTAATTAATTTAGAATGAGTATTCTATTTGCTTGGAAAAGGCACTGAATATCAAAAGCGTGAATAAAAAAAGCAGATAGTGTAGTAATATAGGGGGATGAGTTGGCCTTGGTCTACATTGCCAAGATTGGGGCTTAAAATGTTCATTTTCAGAAACACCACTCTAAGAGACACCTTCTATTCCATGGACCATTATCAAATATTATGTGTATAAAATGGTTATGAATGTGGGTACATGGACGTGTCACGTATGTGAACTGTGGATTGACCACTCCAACGCAAGCCAACCCAAAAATGGCATTATTTCACCCTCCCCCAGCATCAAAGATTTCACTTCATTTTGTAAATGCTTTGTAAAAAGCCCCTCTCTCTCTCTCTCTCTCTCTCTCTCTCTCTCTCTCGGAATTCGTGGCATCTTAGAAATGTGACTTAATCAGATTTATGGCCTAGTGTTTGGTGGTGCAGACAGTGACAAGAGTCCTTTGATGTAACCTGTGTGAGGGCGAGAGCAGTGGAGGCAGATAAATGGCACTTGTCCATCCCGACATAGCTCACACTCATTCCTTATTGTTGTGACGATCACAATGATTGGCTTTTTAGGGTTCATCCACAGTACAATCCATTCATTGTTTCATCGTTGTATAGTATAGCTATTACGAATACTTAAAGCCAAAGTGCAGTAAATACGTTTTTGGACACACCGACTATTTGTGAATCCCAAAGGTCAAATTAGTCTTTGTGATTTTGGGGGATAAACAACCGTAATGATAGAATAATCGCAAAGAAAACAGCCAACGGTTGCAGCCAGCCGGCCACAAAGCAGAATGCCACAGCCCATCCATTTCCTTTCATTCAGGCCGCATAAAAACACACCACGCTGCGTACGAGTGCTGCCAATGATCTCTTTAGCATAAAACCACTGGGGAGGCCGACTGTGGCAGCAACGCATTAGCACTCTTGATGACTGACAAAGGCAGGGGAGTATCTTAGATCAAGGACCCCTCACATTTCACCTGCCACGCCACCTGAAAGCAGGATTCATCTTCACTGACATTTACTCGCTGCCCCCATCCACCCCCACCCATTCATTCACCGCACCCCCAGAGAGTGTCAGGCGAGCTCACGTGTGGAGCTATCAATTGCGCTATTTCTGCCCCCGTCGATAAGAGGACTCGCTCACGTCTTCACCACATCCACAGACCGAATTTCCTAGTCTAAGCAGTTTGTTTCAGGGCCATATTTTTTTTCTCTCTCCCTCTCTCTGTCCAACTCTCCCAGGGCAGAAAGGCCGACCATTATCGACATTTAAAACAGAATAATGCATAATATATAATGCTCTCTGGTTTTTGCATTGGCAGACCTTGTAATCCCACTACTGTCCATGGGGTGAGGCTTTTAAAACCATTTGGCTCATAAGCTCAACCGTGGGAGGCCGTCTAAATGTAACTGCCCCCCCGTGTACTCAATCCATGCGTCCACCTGGGAAATGAATGCCGTTCTTTGATAATAGGCAGGGAAGGTTTGGTGTGTTATTTCAGCTTGTGCATAACAGATATAACAGATATAAAATAGTTTAGCTAATACTGTGGGTGGAACTGCTGAAGCCTGAGGGAGCAATGAAATGTTACAATTGACTATTTAACTCCAGTCTTTGATATTTTATGTATAATGTATCATGGCCTGTTGGTATATGTGGTTATGGTTGACATTACTGGGTCAAAAGAAACTTTCTCGCACTTGCAGCTACTATATTTTTGTATCTTATTTGATTCCACCAGCAAATAAAAAACAACTATATTTGTATAAAACGTTTACGCTAGGGGTGTGCTGAAATATCGATATTGCGATATATATCGATACGTCCTCCCGCAATCTTTTTTTTTGTTGAAATAAAATAATGTTGTTCATAATGAAGTGATGAACAACATGTTTAGAAAAGGAGGGGGAAAAAGACAGCTAAAATAAAGTAAATCCCACTCACATTCCACAGCAACCAGAAGTTTTAGTTGTTAACGTTAGTTCAACTTAGAGCTGTAATGCTCCATCATCCGTCTGCTCCAATCAGATCTGCGTTACCTTGTCCGCACCCCTTTATAAACGGTCCTCACTTCCCTTCGCTCATCTGTGCTTCCGTTCAGGTAGCACACAGACACGTTCGAGAGCTCACAGCTCACCTTCTTCATTCGTCATTTCCATCCAAGTTCAAGAGTCAACAAACTCCTCCACGGCCGCAGCTTTCATCCCAGGACACACGTCGGGTGTTTCGCCAGCGTCCCAGGCCCTGCATGCCTCCATCAGATACAGTATCATTCTAATTGCTCGTCACCGCTATTTATCCACCTGAATGGTTCAACCTTCAAAACAAACGTAACTGCTAACAGCCTAATTTCGATTCCGTTCCGATGCTGCCTCCGCACTAGCCACTTTTTACCCTGCTTGCTTGCTGCTGCTCAGTGCGTTGTATGTCGTGTGTTGCCGTTACAAGGCTGCTTATGCTGTATAGTATATACTGCTGCTAATGCCTCATGCCACCAGTCTCGCACTGCTTCAGGTGGCGCCTGGGCGATCATGCATTAAACGTTGCTTTCACGGCAGTAAGCTACTGGTCATCCTGTGAACGTAGCATAGATCAGGCTGCAGGTCTAAAATCATACACGGCGTTTTAGTTCGTCCACAGTGTAGAGTGGCGACACGCTTTGTCTAGTTCCAAACTTTTTGTTCCTTGGCGGAACTTTCCCCCGAGATAGAACGAGCACTTCCGCATTCCATTGTTGCCACGAGAGTCAACACTAGTGTAGGCTCGAGGATCGTTTGCTTTTGCCTGAAGGCTGGCGTGCTTTGATGACGCAGTGTTGTGATGCGCCAGTGTTGGCTGTGATGAGCTGTTGGATGGAATAATAATAAACGGAGCGACCGGTGGCATTCCAATGATAAACTCCTCGTCATCTATCCTTATAAAGAGAGTCTAAAGCCTGCATTTTCTTCTAGCTGCGGCCGGCGCTACACTAGCGTCACCACTATCGTATCTTAGACTCCTAGACTACTCTGAGCATGTCCGGTGCCGTCAGGTTGCCACGTCCGCTCATTATAAGCGTCTCAGGCTTGTTTTATTTAATCACTTACCAGGTGGACGCCGTTGTTTAAACCCACGGTTCATTCGAAGCACCCTCAGTGTTACATGTTGGTAAATTATCTGACGCTGTCGGATCGTTTTCATAATGATTCAAGTTAGTTTTCGTGACTTGTTTTTGCGGACCTGGCGCTTGTCTCCTCCAACATGGCAACTCGGTGCCCCATTCATTCATGCCCTGGCAATCTACTAGTGCTCCAGATTATTTCTTCAATCATGTGGATCGTGATGAGATGTTGAGCGTAATCGTAGGAAAAAGAAAAAGAGAGAAGAGAGAAAGGGAGAAAGAGAAAAAAGAGAAGGAGGAGGAAAAGAAACAAAGTAAAAAGAGGAGAAGAAGAGAGAAAAGAGAGGCGTGTGTCAGTGTGAACACGTTCAAATAGCTGATCTACAAGCCGTGAGCTTTACAGGTCGGAGCTCCCACTATCAGCTCAATAAGTCACATTTTGCTGTGGTTTATTCCCGGGTTTTCATTCCATGTCTAACCCCCTGATCGACGTTAGACCCTCAAGAACGCTCCATTATTACATTGTCAATGAAGGGAAAATGCTTGCCATATTGTCCCTCTTTACGCCACTCTGTTCCTATCATTCACGGCATTTAATGGTCATGCCGGCACCGCTCGTTCACTTGACCTTTCACCACCTAGTTAACTTGAGCTAGCCCCCTTTTCACCAGCGCCCCTCATTTTCTCACGGGTGTGATTATCACATTGCGTTTGCTCAGGAATCGACCGCTTCCGCTTTCAACGCGTCAGTCACGCTAACTCGACGCAGGTATAGTGCAAACATACAAATGGCTTGTCTTCAGGGCGGCCGTGTTCCATCTGGTATTCCTCTCCTTTCACAGCAAATCTCAAATCTGCTGCCGCGTTTGCACATTGTCGTACCTCGCCCAGCAGATATGGGAGTTTTCGCCACGGGTCACGTTCTCAATCTCCAGTTGTAATCCGTGGGAAGTACGTGTCTCTGATGTCTCGGTTCAACACATGGTTAGAAAGCGTAGCTCGCTTTCCACTTCATTCACGCGCAGTGGGCGCATAGTCTGTCTTCTCTCAGGATTCAGGTCCGCCTATGTCGACCTTCTCGATGGCGAGACCGTGCTCACCGAGCCGTACCTAATTAAGATTTTCTCTGTTACTCACCCGTCAACTGCATTGTTTCTCCCGTCAATTAAGTCTTAATATTCTACTCTCACTCCAACTGCCACGTCGGTCCGACCATACTAACTCCATGCTTGTGCCCCTCCTGTCCAGCTACCTGCTCGGCGATCATCAGGGAAACGAGCACTGTTCACGCATGCCTGGAAGGCCAGGTTCCCGGCTAGGCCTCAACACGGACCCCACCGAGCTGAACTCGTCAGCCATCCACCGCAGCCTAATCCCATCAGCAGCCACGCACTGCAGCAGCCAAACCCAGCCGGCAGCCACGCACCGCGACAGCTAAACTCAGTCGGCAGCCATGCACTGCAACAGCTAAACTCAGTCGGCAGCCACGCACTGCAACAGCTAAACTCTCTGGCAGCCATGCACTGCACCAGCTAAGCTCGACAGCCACGCACCGCAACGTCTCAACTGCGCCGTAATGTCTAAACTCATAGGTAACCACCCACTCAACGTCTCAAACCACTCACCTCAACCCATTTCCGGGCGGGAACCCCTATCGGTATCTTACCCCCTCAGGCCGGGAACCCATACAGTACGTACAGTATTCAAATGTAAAATTTCGATGCTGCTTTATAAATATTTGAAGTTTTTCAGAAACCTTAGGTCAGGATTCAGAGGCGTTTTTAGAATCCGCCTTAGGCCTAAATGGATTAAGCCATAACCTATTCACAGCCTCCGTTGCTCGGAGAGCTCAGGCCACCGTGCTACACTCCCACTTCAGTTTTGGGGGGGAATTCCAAGCGGAATAGTTTCCCGCAGTCGGCCATATCACTATTAATAATTTCGGTTCCACGTCCACTGCGTCAGCCATAGCCCAAGAACCTATGTTCGTCAAACCTTTCCCCTCGGGTCTGCCGCGTTCGTCAAACATCACGACGCCCAGTTTTCGCTCGATGCCCAGAGATCCATGGCGTCTACTAGTCCGGCACCGTGGTCAGGTACCTCTCCTCCGTGCTCCTCCCCCTCCACGTTAAGACCAGTTTCTTCCCTGCTACTGCGGAGACCGTCCTCCTCCTCGGCCGTGAATGCCGGACACTTCTGCCCCACGGAAATCCCTGGACGGGTGCTGCACCAGGATGTCTCCGTGGTACTTGACATCAACCAGGATGAGCACATCACCAACGAGCATCCGTACGGGCCATTACCAAGTATAACAGAGAAGATAGCAGTGAGGAGACTAGCTGGTCACTGCCACCGCCATCGAGAACTCCCGGCCAAGGCCGCACCGCGGGAACCAACGCTGGGCGTCGATCGAGAGGACGTCCCACACCTTCCTAGGCAGACGCACTAAAGAAAGATACCGGTGCGGAAGCACAAAGGAGCTGGCCAGATGTACGAAGGACCGAGATGACCGGAGTCGTCGTTGGAGGGCTCGTCTGAGGTCGTCGTAGAGAGTTCGCCTCCCATCTCCGCTCGCTGCTCCTAAGATGTGGTCTCCCTCCTGACCGCTATACTCCAGCCACTCCCTGAGAATCGGAGCCGCCAACACCGCTGCTGCCAGCGGCGTCTCCGTCCTGATCCTGCAAGCCTCGGGCCACTGGTCGTCCTCCGCCTTCTCCTCCTACGTCAGACCTTCCTCCGCCTCCGTGCTCGATGCCCAGAAGTCCATGGCGTCTTCCAGCGCGGTACCTACATTGACTGGTGGATGTGTCGGGTGGCGGGTACCTCCTCCTCTGCCCTCTTCTAAACATGTTCTCCCTCTCCAGGACGCCCACTCACTTCCTCCAAAACGACGGTCGACCCGTCCTCCGGCCACGCAGGCCTCCTCCGTCGGGAGTCTCCCTGTCCCGCCAGGCGAATCAAATTCTCACTCACTGCCCTCTGTCGAGAGGACGCCTGCTAATCAAATTCTCACTCACTGCCCTCTGTCGAGAGGACGCCTGCTAAACAATCATTCCATTCACGTTTCATTCATGCCATGCTAACCAACCTTACTCTCATCCCAAACAGACTCCGCCGGCAAACGATTTCCGGCCAACCATCCAGAGGCTCGCTAACCATCGGGCTGTTCGCCTACCAACCATACCTACTAACCATTCTCCCACAAGCCCCTTCCGCGAAGGCTCCCATGTCGGCGGCACCAGCCGTCGTGAGGCTCCAATGGCGCGGGGCCTTCCTCACTCTCCCACGGATCCCTTCTCGCTAAAGGCCCCGGCTCGTCGAGGGAATCTCTCCAACATCGTTTGTATAGTCCCTTCCAGGTAAACCTTAATTTACTCCTTCCTCCAGACGTTTGCACCATTCCTCCAGGCGCGCACTATTTAATTCCTTTTGGGGGGCAGGCTCAAGAGCCCCCCCTGCCTCCGCCAGGCAGGATCCGAACCGAGGCTCTGGTCCGTCCCCAGGGGGCCCACGCCAAAGCTCCTCCACTGTCTCCTCCTCGTACCGTCATCATTCTGTTATCATTCTGTTATCATACTGTCAGTCACTTCTCTGTCCATTCACTCAATCCCAGCTCCATACTGTAATCAATTCATCTGCAATAAATCTCACCTCCAACCTCCACCCTCCGTCTTAAGTGTAAGCTCGTTAAGAGTTGAAGTTTTAGTTGTTAACGTTAGTTCAACTTAGAGCTGTAATGCTCCATCATCCGTCTGCTCCAATCAGATCTGCGTTACCTTGTCCGCACCCCTTTATAAACGGTCCTCACTTCCCTTCGCTCATCTGTGCTTCCGTTCAGGTACCCGCCACCTCCCCGACGACCGCCCAGCAGCAGGCTCCACCAGGTCGGCCCCAGGGGGGCAGGCTCAAGAGCCCCCCCTGCCTCCGCCAGGCAGGATCCGAACCGAGGCTCTGGTCCGTCCCCAGGGGGCCCACGCCAAAGCTCCTCCACTGTCTCCTCCTCGTACCGTCATCATTCTGTTATCATTCTGTTATCATACTGTCAGTCACTTCTCTGTCCATTCACTCAATCCCAGCTCCATACTGTAATCAATTCATCTGCAATAAATCTCACCTCCAACCTCCACCCTCCGTCTTAAGTGTAAGCTCGTTAAGAGTTGAAGTACTGAATTACTGGATGGTGATTTGTCCAAACAGCTTTGTGGGAATACAAAATGCAGTCCACTGACACCAGTGATAATGGTCAGTTGGTAGTGTTTGTGAGGTATTATGATGAGGGTATGAGTCAAAGGGGGAGTTTATTGAGTATTAATTTAGTGTTTGAGTGTCGCAACCACTCCTATAGACAGCTATGTGTGTGTCCCTCCCTGTGTTCGAGCACGAAAATAGTATTTTGTAGTTGCAGATATCGTGATATATCGTTGATGAAATTTCAAACAATATATCGATATATCGCAAATATCGCAATATATCGAATATCGTGATATTATCGTTATCGAGGGCCTAATATCGCGATATATATCGTGAGGTACCCATATCGTCCCACCCCTAGTTTACACTGACATTTCTGTTATTCTCCAGTTATCCAAGCAGGAACACAGCTAATTAATTAACCCATAAAAATCACAAAAGCATCTGTCTCCTTTTAGATGTCTTTAGCTTGTATATCTTTGCTATTTTGTGCAAATCTTTGAATATTTATATATATAAGGAGGCAAGGGGCCCCTCGAATAAAATATTGCGAGATGGGGGTCGACAAAAAGGTTTGAGCACCACTGATGCTCAGCATAGGTTTTTCAGTAAACTGTTGGGATTCAGAAGACATTTATAGAATCGGCCTCGGGTCTTAACGGCTTAAGTAAGAGGTGAATAAAGCAGACAAAGGTCCCATTAGAAGAGGATAATTCCTTTACTGCTGGGCTGCCCCGGTGTGTGTGTTCACAGGCTCCTGTTACATAATATGATACCTTGGTTAAAGTTCTTTGGCAGGTTGCACTGGTTTTGACCAAAGGTATGCTGCTCAGACACATAGTTTATCTAGATGAATACTGCCCAGTCAGTTAAGAATACAACTTCACGGTATCTTGTGTAAACATAGACCACATCAAGGCATGCAGCTCACATTTTTGTGCTAAGTAGAAGAGAGGCTGTTACCTTTCATTCCCATTCCCATTAAAGCTACCAAGTTTACAACAGTGCAAGGTTCAAACATGGGTTCTGTGGAGTTGTTTTGATGGGTTTCCTGGTGTGTTTAGGTGGACTCTACCCTGCCTGATGGCCTCAGGTTCCCTCCTGAACAGTTATATTGCACATGAACCGGAGCCAAATGACACGATTTTTGTAACCCATCTCTTTTCACCCAGTGTCAATTGTCTAGTGCAGTGGTTCCCAAAGTGGGGTCCAGGGACCCCTAGGGGTCCTTGAAGGAGTTACAGGGGGTCCCCAGCTAAATGATAGTTAGGAACCAAATGGACCCTTATGGTTCTATAACTCAACAAACAGAGTTTAATATATGTTTCGTCCATGTTTGTTTCATCTTATAATTATGTCATAAAATATGAATATATAGCGCCCCTCACTTCACACAGGTGTGATTTTTCCCCCTAAGGGACACGGGAAGAACATGCAAAGTCCACACAGAAAGGCCCTTTTGTCAACCCCACTTAGGGTATGGGCGGTGATGACGCATGCCCTTAGCACCCCCAGCGGGAATCAAACCCAGGACGACAGCGCTACCGACTGTGCCACCATGCGCCCAGGAGAAACTATATTTAACACACCCATATCCTTTTTTCTTTTTTTATATATAAAATGATTCAAATGATCACTTAAATAGCTTTGCATTTTATTTATTGTTTAAGGATAAGGACCAGCATTGACTACAATGGAACTCACAGTCTCCTTGGCATTACTGTTGAACATGTTCTGCCATTTGTTATGTTTTGGAAAAGCAGATTTAGCTATATTTTTGTAAACCCACCTTTGGTAAACCCACCTTTGGTAATGATCTGTGTTTCTGGCTGATAATTGATTATCC
This sequence comes from Protomyctophum parallelum, assembly GCF_964188405.1. Taxonomy (NCBI): domain Eukaryota; kingdom Metazoa; phylum Chordata; class Actinopteri; order Myctophiformes; family Myctophidae; genus Protomyctophum; species Protomyctophum parallelum. The sequence goes on along the minus strand of NC_139702.1, from coordinate 24,216,866 downwards.
AATTTGAAGATTACGTCATATGGCAGCCATCTCTATGGGTTTGAATTTGTTTGTTTAGTTACTTATGATGTAATTTGTTTGCCAGCCAAGTCTATGGACTTTAATGTTTGTTTAGAGCACTAAATGACGAGATAAGACACCATGTGGCTGATATAAATACGTCTTGTAACAAGAATAAAGTAAGAATAAACAGTACAACTGAGGAAAAAGCTTCACAAGAAACAAAAAGTTAAACAGGACCGGATAATTCATAGAGGAAAGAAAGGAGCCAGAATGGAACAAAGGAAAGGAACAGTACCACTAGTTACACATACACACATACGGGGCCATTTCAAACACACTCAAGGACACTTTGGTGGAGTGATAATTACTGGTATTTCGCTTATAGGCTGTGTTGCTGGAAGGGAATTTACTAGGGAATTTAGCAATAAAACTGTCTCAACAGTTTAATCATGTAATTAAATCTGGTAGCAGTCTTTCTATTACTTTTACTTTTTGTAATTAAGGATAATAATAATAATAAACATTAATATTCAGGGCAGACAGTTCAGTTTCAATAGGCTCTATGCACACACAACTCTTCCTACTTCCGGGCCCCTTCCCTACTCCCAGTCCCTTACTGATTATACTAATTAAGGGCAGGCCCTGTTCCATTTAGTGTACAGTAGTTCTCAAACTTTTTTAATTTCAATGACCCCTATACCTCTGAGAGTGTACAAACTCTCAGAGTTACACACCCTTACGGGGCCATTTGAAACCCACTCAAGGACACTTTGAGACCCACTGGTGTAGCAGAGGGTATTCCAGTGAGGCAACATGCCATTCACCATCTAATTACCATCATTACAATCACCATCATTAAAAAAGACATTTAGCCACATGCCCGAATGCCCCCTGCCCCCTTAAAAGACGAAAGAAAGCAGCACATCTTTTACTTTCTCTGTAATAACAACCCAAAACATGAACCTTGGTTTAAAAAGGAAAAAAAGTCCTTTAAGCGCACCCCTTCCTGCCTCTCCAACTATCCCTCAGTGAATCTTTCCTCTCTAATCTTTGACTGAAACCTAGGCGACGACCTACCTCTGTGAGACTGAAAGCTACATCATTTTTAACCCGCCGGCAATCACTAGGCTGCACTTCCGATCCTTTCTTAGCTAAACCGCTGTGACACGGCGTGCATGTCTGTTTGTGAATTCACCTATATACATGTTTATGCATGAGTGCTTTCAGGGACATGAATTCAATTTTCAGGAGAGGAAATGAAAAGTTGTTCGTTCGTGGTGGCAAAAGGCTAGTATAGGCTTAAATATGTCTTCTTCTTCTATGCTTGTGTGCAATATTGCCAGTGTGGCTCCTTGGTGATGCTGTCTGTCTGTCTGTCTGTCTGTCTGTATGTCTGCATCACTGGCTAACTTGAAAGATGACAGTAGAAAAAGACAGAAAGACAGACAAAAGTGAGAGGGAGAGACAAGTAACAGACACCTGCCCACCTGCCCACCTCTTCCAAAGCACAAACGGTTTTACTTCATATCTGGCCTACAGTGACTGTACACGTGCCATAACAGTGACTCGTGGCTCAGTCCACTCTGAAACCCTAATGGAACCTACTTTTTGATAACGGAGAAAGGGAAGACATTCACTGTTTGTTTGACTGAAGCAAAATAGTCTATAGAGTGCAAAGCTATTTATTCAATTCAGGTTAAATAAGGCCAGGCATTAGTATTAGGTCTGCATTCCTGAGCTGTTAGCAGAATCCTCTGATAATGAGGTCTGCTCATTAAGACTGTTACATTGATGGCTGACCTTGAATTGCTATAAGCCTGCTGGGCAGTTAATGAATCCAAACAAGACAGTATCAGGGCTCTTTGTTGATACAGATAAAAAATATTTCTATATTTGAACTTGACTTAAGATGCAAAAAGAATCCTTCTTATAATAAGGTTTTCACTGGGAGCTTCAATTCCGCTCAGTGCTCAACAGGCCAACCTGTATGAGTGGTTATTGGAGAGATAGACTCAAGCTCTGCACTCGCTGCACAGAGCCCCACAACGTGAGAACCGCAAAGCCCATATACCTAATTAGCCTTAAGTGATGCAAACACAAGAGCTTTGAGAAGCTTTTGTAAGAAACCATTTAGCATATCTGAATAATTCCACTTCACTTCTCTGGGTTGTCTTGTTTTCTTTAGTTTCGTTTTGTCATAATCTGACTATGATGACATAACAGCAACATACAATCAATGGCATTGGTTGTTCCATCAATGCCTTACAAGGCTCAATCCTCTGTCCCCTCCTATTGTCCATCTTCATCAATGATGATGAAGACTCAACCCTCTATGCGTGCATGAGATCTCCAACACATAGGGCTGAAGTGGAGGCTAGCCTGGAGGGTTGCTCACGCTTATCCGACCCACCATAGGACTGACATGTGGAAACAACGATCGGATTAAGGTTGGCGAACATGCTTTAAGGTTGGCGAACATGCACTGCTCTGTGCTTGCGGTTATGTTTAGGTTAGGGTTTGAGGTAGGTTGTCGTTCTAATGACAGTCAGACTAATAGTATGTCGAAACTAAAGCCTGTACCCAGCCTGAACCGGGATCTCCAACAAATAACCATCCGGGGAGACCAATGGAAGACCACCTTTGAACTATCAAAGTGCAAGTTCATGACACTCTGAAGAAAGATGATTCAGTCCCAGCTGGGCCTGCAATTCAATGGACACCGGCTGACCACCACAAATGAGCTGGACATCCTGGGCGAGTGGCCAGTAAACTCACCACAGAGAGCCGAGCAACTGTTTACAAGCTACAGGTCTGTAGTGTCATGGAGTACGCCTCACTCAGCTGGATGAGTGCTCCACTACTTGACAATATTCAGAGGAAGGCCCTTGAAATAATTGGAGTTGACCAGGACACTGCCAGTACAACACTGAGTCTAGATCATCAGCCTTAGCCACACGTTGCTGCCGCTACAGTCCTGTACAAAATGTACCCCCCCCCCCCCACATGCTCCCTCCACCATATGTAGGACGGGGAAACACCCGCCTATATATGCACAGCTACACCAGAACATGCTCTCATCCATTTTGTTGAAATGGGATAAATAATTCTCTAGTAAAGTCAGTGCCAAGTATAAATGAGCCCACTAACTTGCTGGCTGCGAGGGTACCATTTGGTAGTAAAGTAAAACAAACTGTGTGTGCCATTTAGTAGCAGCAAAGTCTGTGAATTCAGCTTTGTCTCGATTTGTACCTTTCTTCTCGTCTATGAACCGTACAGGAAGGCCAGTATGCCCATCAGAGGCCTGTCTATGAACGGTACAGGAAGGCCAGTATGCCCATCAGAGGCCTGTCTATGAACCGTACAGGAAGGGCAGTATGCCCATCAGAGGACCGTACAGGAAGGGCAGTATGCCCATCAGAGGCTTGTGAGAACAGCAGTTGGAACAGTCAGTGAGTGTATTGATTGACTCATCATTCCCCTTTCCTCATTCTACAAATCTATTAGCTGAAAATAGTTGACCTTCAAGCTCACAACGTGCAATGTGTTGTGAGCTTGTTGATCTGCAATATCCAGAATAGGGACGCTGGGGTTAAAATCTTAAGCATGTATAAGGTTGTTTTTGTTTGCTCTTTATAGCTGCCATTACACTGTACCCAGTTTGATGTGAATTAAATGTCAGATTATGTTATATTTGTGGAGGACCTACCTTGACAGTGGCTTTGGTCTTGATGCTGCTGCTGTTGTTGTCGTTAGGAGTGAGGTTGGCGTCTTCGTGAACCTTGTCCAAGAGCCAAAGAAGAAACTCCAGAGCATCATGCTGAGAATTGCCCCGGAACTGAGAGCCATACTTGGAAACTATACTCTGAGGAGTGAAAAAAGAAATAAAAATAAAATCATTTAGGATATAAATTGGGTTGTGATACATGATGTACATGATGGTTCCCAACTCTGGTCCTTGGGACTAGGGCTGTCACAATTATGACTTTTTACTTGACGATGACTTTCTGTCAATGAACAGTGGAACATTATGAATATTAATAATTACATTTCTGTTTGGCTTTTAGTGCTTCGTAAACAAAAGGTGAACAGGGCAGATATGACAAATAACGTACATAGTCTACAAGCTGAAAAGTGAAAACGTGGTCGATCGTTTTGAGCTTGTAGAGATCGGCTATTTCCACTTTTGCAAATTGCAAACACTAAATGGCAATTTGGCAAATATGGCAAATGTAAATAATAAATAACTGCGATTAATCTATTATGTTGTGACAGGCCTACATGGGACCCTGAGTACTGCTGGTATTCCACTCTAACTAGTTTCGTATTAGATAGTTGGAATTACAAGGACACCGGACTAATGTAATCAACATGGATGGAAAAGCAGGAGAGCCCCATGGCTCCCAAAGACTGGAGCTCTGCCTGAGAATCACTGATGTGAAAAGTTATTTACACTTTCAATTGAATTGTGCACTTGACTTGGAGACTGCTCTATAGGATGCAGGATGTGAATGATTACGAATACGATCCTTGTCTTTGTGTTGTTCGTATTTATCTGTTATGTGTGAAAAAATAATTGAATGCACACACGACAATGCCGAAAAGAAATCCTATGTGTGTACACACAATGGCTAATAAAAAGGTATCTGAATCTTAGGAATATCATAGTTAGAGAGATATGTTATAGAAGGATTATAGAATGATGATTAAACGCCTATTTGAAAATAAGGGGTTAAGGCCGATTCAGACTGGGAGCGAGTGACGCGGGCGTTATTGCTTGAATCAGCTACGCGTCTGCACATGAGGGGCGCTTGCCACGTAGCGAGAAAGAAACCTGACTGAAAACTGAAAAGCCACAACTTCTCCACGTGTCCAAAATAATCAAGGTGCATCAATCGCCTCCCGTGTGAAAAGGCCTTTATGAGGTGAGGTGAGGACCCTTTTATCTACCGGTAAGTAGTAAGTACAGGGCATCCAGGTTTATCACATGTCTTGTTTGTTTGTTTAGAGAACATTTGTTTTTGTTTTTTTATCATGTAAAATGTATTTTCATCTTGTCACCCGAAAATGAGAAGGAATTTGACACAATCAGACTAGGACGCACATTTCAATAGCATGGAGGCTGATATATCTGATATAAGCCAATTATTATTGGTTAATGAGAGGTAATTACCTCTCATTGGTGGTGATATTTAATTTGTTAAATAATTCTATATTCTGAGCTCTTTAGTAAAAACTAAAATGAACCAATCAAGAGAGAGAACTGATAGAGGATATTGGAAGTTATACATATAGAGGAAATTGGAAGTTATGAAACAAAACAATGAGCAGACAAAATTGGAACTGGAACACTAGCTGATCCATGGGTCTCCTCGCTGTGTCCTCAGCATGACCTGAAAATGGACTTTCTGTTTATTAAAGAGCTGCTGAGTCGGGGAGACCCCGGTTACTGAACAAACACTCTGCAATGATTACTATCTGAACATGGACAGAGATTTAACTTTTTAACAAAAACATGTTCAGTCAGACAACTCAAGGAGGATGTAATATATATATTTATTGATATAGGATAGTCAATGCAATATATTTATTATGGTTTGGCGATGTATTGGATCTGCTTTTTAGGTACTCAGGTCAAGCGCATCAGTCCCGACCATAGGGACTCTGAATCCCCCGTACCTAAACAGTAGATCCAAAACGACAGGTGGTAGCTGGGGTGGAGGTGGGTGAGCACTTTGTATACAGCAGCGCACAGTATACAAAAAGCAGCAGCAAGCAAGCAAGCAGGAGGATGAATGCAAAACCTTCAGTTAAAGTAGCCGGTATAAGAGATTGGGTGAGCGTGTGATTGGCTGAGTGAATCATGTGGATGAGAGCGCCGGCGCGCTGACTGAGGTTCCCTGACTGAACTTGCTCTGCGCATGTCTACGACAGGCGCAAATGCTCATTTCAGTCAGACAACTCAAGGAGGATGTAATATATATATTTATTGATATAGGATAGTCAATGCAATATATTTATTATGGTTTGGCGATGTATTGGATCTGCTTTTTAGGTACTCAGGTCAAGCGCATCAGTCCCGACCATAGGGACTCTGAATCCCCCAACAGCGCGAAACATCCGAAACCCCCAAAAAGCAGATCATCACCAACCCTAAGCTATACATGTGTACAACAGAGCACCTGTTGTTTCCTGAAACAGGAAGACCATACCGATATCCATTCCACGCAGAGACATGGGTCATAGATCAGGCATAGGTCATGCTAGCATTATGTGATGACTAGTCAATGTGTTCAACAGTACAGCGCCTGTTCAACAGTACAGCGCCTGTTCTAGCATTATGTGATGACTAGGTCGATGTGTTCAACAGTACAGCGCCTGTTGATCCCTGAAATCCAGGAGTCCTAAACGGTGTCCTGGTTCACTGCGCAAATAACCCAACCCGACCAGGATCACCGAAAGGGACATCCTATCGTTATCATTAATATCTGAAATCAGTACCCAGTAGTCTACCACCTGGAGCTGCAAATTTTAGCGTGCAACATGATCGCATGCATGATCATGATGCGGCAACGCTGCAAGTTCTGCCACAGTAATATGCAAAATACAGTTTTAAGAATTAATTGTACTTCTGTAGTAAGTAAGAAAAAATCTGTAGCAAATAACACACTATTCGCGACTAGTTAGTATTTTAGCCTGTAAAATATCTTTCAAGACTAGTCTAACATAGCTTTCGTAAGCAGCAGAGACCACCGGCCTAAGAAACAGAAAGATCATGCAGAAAAACTGTTTTAAGAGTATTAATAAGATCCTGCAGCATAAGGAGCAAAATAATGAATACATGTAGCAGCAGCAACGTAACCAACATAATTCAGAGCTCATTAGTTCTGAGCCTGAAAAAAGCATTCAAGTTTAGCAGAGCATAGCTTTCATCAGCTGCAGAAGACCACCAGCCCAAGCTTGTAGAGTGTAGCATTTGGAACTTTTGGTGCTGCTGTGCCGATCCTAAAGAGTGTGACGTGTAGCGATTAGGAGGCAGCCCACAGCCTTGACGCAGAAGAAGCAGCTTTTGCAGGACCGGCCATGGCTTCCCGGAATCCATCATGAATAGGGGCTCATGACATTGCGGATGGACAGCATGGCAGAAAATGAGGCATGGAAGAGAGAGGACAAGACTAGTGTTAGTTGCTGTCACAAATGAAATGAGTTGTTTGAGTGATTTTATGGTGGGCATCCAAGCAAAGTCAGAAGTGGAAATATCATGCATAGGATTCACCACATAGAAGGTATTAAACAAATAATCACTGAAAATCTGGAGTAAAGCTGAACGCCAGTTATAATGCCTTTGAGATTTAAAACAATTAACTAAAAGCACTACTATGATAGGATACACAGAAAGCAACTTGGAAAGATGAATAGGACCCTGCAACATACTGTAACCTCATGAGCTTGCAGCTGCAATTAAGAGAAGGCAGGAATAATTTACCATGGTTTGATTTAAGGTTACCAGGCAGCTTCGAAACCATCAGCATGGCCTCTGAGCTAGAACATGAAATTAAACAGGACAAGCATCTCTACGTTGACGAACCTGGAATTAGACAGCTCTTAGAATGAAATAATCCATAACACAGATCCAAGTTATACCACTGAGTAACGTGTCGATAGATGGAACAGAGGAGCGTCCTTATTGATGGGTGATGCAGATCCCTTCATTATGACTGATCCGTTTCCCATCCCAGGTTTTTATCCGACCAAAGCATGCTACCGCTGCTTATAAGGTAGCTCAAATAACACGGAAGACTTGCATCTGCCGGCAAGTATTAAATTCAGCCATTTATCTGCAACCCATCTCCCTTCATACTCTTCCCCCAAGACCGTAGAAGGAGCTGCGTCCATGTCAACATATCAAGGATACAGATGTTTCAACCGAAACACTACTTAGGTGGCTGAGCGACTGCATGTGAATATAGAATTAATAGAACAAAAGCAGCCTAGGTGAAGATGCGGATTGATTAACTGATGACCTGCCTCATGGTTTCAGTAGCAGCAGAACCACGTATACCACCAATGTGAGCCTATCCGATAATGGCTGCAGCTGCGATGAAGACTGTATGCGGCAACCCACAGGGAGGACCTTCCCAGCATCCAAGGTTCATCTCATCAGTATAAAGGCTGTCGCTCAGGAAATGGAGACAGAAGCAGCATGAGAACAGCTATGAATCGCTTTAAAAAGACATGGATATAGCTAAAGTTGACGTTAAGGCAAATTAGCTTCAGTCACAGTGTAGTATCATCTAAGCCGTAACACTGATAGAATTCAAATCAATCATTTAGCAGCAGTGTTAGCAGCGTGGTAACGCCATACCTCTTTTCCTGGCTGAGCATAGGAAACACGACGCCTCTGTTCCTGGGCTAAGCATAGCAGAAATGTTAGCAATGAGCCAATTCCTGTCTTTAAAGACAGACTGTGCGTTTTATTTAATGTTAAACACTTCCCTGGAGCACCATAAGTACTTACCTGTAAAACAGACCCATAGAGTAAGACGGAGTTACGAAACTCAGTTCACTTCATGGGGCCAGTTCAATGGCGCGGCTCTTCTTCTACAAATGGGTAGAAGGACAGAAGTAGGCAGAAATGCCTGACCCAGGCAACAGCCCAGCTTTAGTATTCTTAAATCCATTATTTTAGATTGTTTGTAGTAATCGTATGACAAACACATTACAGAGACTTTAGTCGTCCTGAATAATACTTTTAAAACATGTCATGTTGCACACATGCCTAAATAGCTTCTTATTTGCACTGCCGTCGTTGAAAACAATGTATTTGAAACTCCACTTGTCCGCCTTTCAGGCTGCATGAACAGTGCTCGGTTTCTGCCCGCTCATCGTAACTCTTCTATTAGATGGCTCTGCTGTAACCCTTGCCGCCTATTTCTCCAAGAGTAGGCATAGGCATCGAGTCGGGGTGCTTGAGGCCTGAAGCACCCACTGACACAATGGGCGCGTTCGGAAATAGCGCACTGTGCAATGCAAACAAATGGACGAGTGCGCTCCCGCACTGGGGCCAGTGGGGCGGGGGGGCACCCACTATCACTATCAATTCGCATCCTAAATACCTCATAATAGGCCTACTAAAAAAAATTGAGATTCCTGAATGTGCAAGCATCCACCTTATAGCCAGGTAAATCATTTATTTGAACAGCAGGATCAATTAGTTTATAGGTAGTTAGCATGAATCAATGGCATGATATTGATTCCTCCAGCCAAAAAATAAAAATAATAATATCCAGCATGGCTCTGCCCAACACTAGGTGCATGATACGGTACAATTCACACTGAAATATTCCTTGGGACCCAAGTGCCATGTGGGCCTATGCAACCAAGAGCAACCTCAATGCTCTCTCAGTTGCTCTGGTCAACTCCATTTACTTCTAACTGATGCTGCATTGGACGTTTCATTCTGATCAGAGAACTTGTGTTGCCATATTGGAAGAGACAAGCAGCTGGGTCAACGAAAACAAGCCACAAAACTATCTTGAATCATTATGAAAACAATCCAACGACGTCAAATAAGTTTATCATCATATAAAATTGAGGGTGCCTTGAATGAACCGCGGGTTTAAACAACAACAGACCCGGCAAGTGACTTAAATAAAACAAGCCCAAGACGCTTTTAATGTGCAGACGTGGCAACATACCTGACAGACGCGATGCGGACATACTCCGAGTAAACTAGTAATAGTGGCGACATTAGTGTTGACTCACTTGGCAACAATGGAATGCGGAAGTGCTCGTTCTATCTCAAGGGATAGTTCCAGCCAAGGAACAATGTTGGAACTATACAAAGCGTGTTGCCACTCTCCTACTCTACACTGTGGACAAATGCATGCTTTTAATCCCGTTGCCTTGAATCTATATTACGTCCACATATTGACTAGTAGCAGCCAAGACAAGAATGCGCACCAAGCGTGACCAGTCATAAAACGGATTATAAACTTTGGCCTGGATTTACATGTGAAGAACGGCGGAAAGCAGAGCAGACGGCAAGTAAGCTGCTTCCTTGACTAGTGCTGTGAGCAGGACAGGACCCGACGTGAAATTCATTGGCTAACAAAAAAAAGCGATCTCGGTGTGATCGAGGCACAACGATACAAATGGCAACAGAGGAGGACATTTAAGCAGCAGCTTCAACTTAATCTAGGTTATTTCCGTCGGTGAACAAAAGCAGTGCACGTTCTTCCAACCAATTAAACTCACTGACTTACCAGAATTGTATGAAAGCAACGTTTAGTGCATAGCCTAATCGCCCAGACGCCACAGCAATGGCGAGACTGGTGACATTAGCAGCAGTCGTAGAATTGAGCACTTTGTATACAGCAGCGCACAGTATACAAAAAGCAGCAGCAAGCAAGCAAGCAGGAGGATGAATGCAAAACCTTCAGTTAAAGTAGCCGGTATAAGAGATTGGGTGAGCGTGTGATTGGCTGAGTGAATCATGTGGATGAGAGCGCCGGCGCGCTGACTGAGGTTCCCTGACTGAACTTGCTCTGCGCATGTCTACGACAGGCGCAAATGCTCATTTTTGTAATATTTACCTAATTTTACGATAGCGCATGAACTTTTGTTCAACTTTGACCCCTCTGTCATATGGAACAATTTTTTTGTGTCCAGTGTCACTACGCAGCAGCAGCACAACAAATGACAGGAACTACTTAATATTACCAAATATATACCAAAACCAGACCAGGACTCCCACCCCAGGCAATCAATTAATACCTTTGCAACCACTATATTATGGCAAGTATTTCCTACAGCTTTAAGTCCAAAAATCGGAACTAACCCTTTAAAGTGTAAAACTGGACTTCGGTGTCTCAGAGTAGAGACAATGACACAAAATAAACAATGCACGTTACACTACGGATGAATAATTTGTCAATCTCTATAGTCATCATCTCCCTCGGTCTCCGTCTTCCTCTGGATACTGCTGTGACTGACTTCCTCTGGGTACTGCTGTGACTGACAGCCACCCAACCACATCATACCGCCCGTATCTAAATATAAACAGAGGTGGGAGGCCTCCCCTGCACCTGGCTGAGCCACTAATGAGCTCCATCACAATGAGAGCGAGAGAGTGAAGGACTTGGAGAGTAGTAATGGAGGAGGGACAGAGACATGGACACAGTGTTCATTTGGACAGGAGGGACAGAGACATGGACACAGTGTTGATTTGGACAGCAGTTTTTTATGTCGTTGTAGTCATAGTCTTTTTTTTTTATCCCACGATTTTGCAACCCTTTTTTTCACCCAGTGTCAATTGTCTAATGTAATCCTGGGCGCTACACTTCCTCTGCCAACCTGGGGGTGCAGCGGACTGACCTCATGCTTTCTTCTATGCATGAGGAGTCCAAGCTGCTTCTTTTCACCTGACAGGAGAGAGTTTCCCCGGCAGGACGTAGCGCGTGGAAGGAACACGTTATTCCGACCTGTTCCTTTCCCATCAGGCGCCCCGGCTGGCAAGGGGGAGGTAGTTTAGAGACCAGGACTACTGCATGTTTTTGTGAGGGTACCTACCCTAGGGAACACGGGGAGAACATGCAAACTCCACACAGAAAGGCCCTTTCGCCTCAGGTATGGGCACTGATGGGCGGAGGAGGGAACTAGTGTTGTCGAAAATATCGATATATCGATAAATATCGATTCTGAAAAATTAAAACGGTTCGATATGACTTTTCCATAGTATCGATACTATCGATACTGTCCCGCTCCGTCTTCCCGTTGGTTGAGACATGCTCCCCAGCCACACACAGGCTCAGAAGGGAGTACAGCCCCCTCCAAACTGAGCCTTGAGGGAGGGGAGGGGCCGTCAGCCCGTCACCGTCAGTCCTCTAACCTCGCATCACCAGGCTTTCCACCGCCTCGGAGGAAAGCCTGGTCTCTGTTTCAAAAGTCCGTATGATCCGGGCTGGGGCCGGATGATGTGGTTACGTCATGTTGTAGTATTGTTTTGTAGTCGCCAGACAGGACGAACAGGCGGCGGCAACTTCCTTTTCCCTCTCAATAAAAGCTCTCGTAAGCGAGAGCTTTTATTGAGAGGGAAAAGGAAATTGTCGTCGCCTGTTCTTCCTGTTTATTGTAGGCAAACCATTGCCTACAACATGACGTAAGCATATCATCCGGCTCCAGCCCGGATCATATACCGAAATGAAATGGTGCCCAGGCTATCAGTCCTCAGACAGAGCAGCGCACAGCGCAGCACTCACAGAGACAGTACACTGTGTCGTTCTCTCTGTGACAAGTTCTGTCTCCACGCTGTGTTAACTTCTTTAACGTATCTGGTCGCTCATATTTCTTTATGTAAGAATCCGATGTACACGGAAAGCTAAAGTTGACAGTTGCCAAAGCCCGCATACAATTACATCCTACTTGTTGCTGTCATAGCGATAAGCTAACTAGCTAAAGCTATCAACAGTAAACACATATAGCTAGGCTAGCAAGCTAACGTTGCAATCGGTTGCTGTGTGTGTGTGTGTGTGTGTGTGTGTGTGTGTGTGTGTGTGTGTGTGTGTGTGCGTGCGTGCATGCGTGCGTGATTCTGGATATTAATAATACTACTAATAAAAAATAATAATAGTTTGAGTAGGCTGGCCTCGATGCATTGAATAATATCTGAATAGATTATCAAACTTGATTTATTTTGATTTATTCTTTATAATTATAAATGATAAAGATTATAAATAAGTATAGTTATAAATAAGGAATAGAAACCAAGATGATGTGGTTGACTGGTCAGAAAGAAATTAAATGCTGTTGTGCTTCACAACTTTACTTTTATGTGTAGGCATATACTGGTTTATAATCCATAGTTATTTATAATAATAATAATAATACTTATAATAATAGGCCTAATAATAATAATAAAAAGAATAAAAATGTAAAAAAATATGAAAGTGCATAAGACTGCACAGCTTTTATTTGTAATATATGTTAAACCCTCAGAAATCGCCGTGGTTGCGTGGTATCGAAAATGGTATCGAAATATCAATACTTTTCCAAATATCGTATCGAAGTTGAAAATCCAGTATCGTGACAACACTAGAGGGAACAAGCCCCCCATGCCCACAGCTGTGAGGTGACAGCACTACCGACTGTGCCACCGTGCCCCCAATAGTCATGGGCCCTCATTTATCAACCGTGCGTACGCCAAAATATGGGCGCACGCCGAAATTACCGACATTTTCGGCATTTAACATTTCCGGCAAAGCTTGAAATTGAACTTGAGTAGGACAAATAGTCACGTCTACTCTTCAGCTGGCGTACGCTGTTTTTCTGTTTTACACAAGCGGAGCAGCCTTGTCTGAACTGCTGAGAGGCTGTCACAGGCATCTAAACATATATGTATTCACTCCTAAAATGTTTATATAAAAGGTATGTATAATGTATATGGGCTACATGTAAAAAATAAATAAATAAAAATGTTAAGGAATACATGTGTCATATGAAATTAGTAGGAGATAAAATCGCGCAATTAAAAACAATGTTGCAAGAGATGCTTAAGCCATTTAAACAGTGTTTTGCCTGAGCGCATACATGCGAGGATTTGGGCTGTCTGTGCTGAAATATTTCCATGACGGGACGTTGGAGAGTATAGTGCAGCAGTCCCAACGTGGTATAGCCTACTGTAGCCTAATCTACAGCATGAAGGCCGATGTCTTTCTTACGGTATGTGCAATATAATAAACCTGACGCGTCGCTCAATGCCAAATGTACCGTGCCAGGCTCCCAGCGCAAGTGGGAACTGCATCGGAGATATATAGGTATATTACCCAGCCAAGCAACCACCAGCCACATGAGGCTATATACGGTTTTTGCTGCACATTCATATAATGACAGTTGACAGCCCGGCCGGCGGCCACTGCAGTGACTAACGTCTGCGAGGCAATCTAAATAGACTGTCGAACGTCGGAACGTGCATGGTCAGTTGGTCACGGACGGACCACTGTGATAGAGAGAGACAGACAGACAGACAGACAGACAGACAGACACACTGGACAGGAGGAGCACCTGCAAAACAGCAGCGTGTGTGTGCCTATTTGTTATTTAATTATGGTTCACAGGTTCAGGTTTTCGTTCACTAATATATCTTGTTGTATATTAAATTAAAAATACTTTAATGATTTAATATACAACTAACAACACACAGTGAAACATTGCGATATGTGTGCGGGGGGGTGAGGCGGGCAGCAAGGGAAACGAAGCGAGAGGAGAAACAGACAGCTTTATTTAATGTGTCATGTAGGTGCGTGCGTGCGTGGACATGACAGCAAGGCAAGCGAAGTGAGAGGGAACAGACAGGGTAGGCCTACAACTTTATTTAATTCATGCAGGTGTTCGTTGTTTATTTATTTAACAACACACCAGTTAGTTGGGCTTGCAAGTTGCGTGTGCGTGCAGCTTGTGTGCGTCTGTGTGTGTGTGTGTGTGTGTGTGTGTGTGTGTGAGGCGGGCAGAGAGGCACGGTAACCATGGTTTCCAGATCGTATAGCAGTGGTTCAGGTCGCAAAAACGAGGGCGAGGCTTGATTTCTTAGGGCGTGCCAGATCAAATTCAGCCGTGACATTTATTAACGTGAGAACGAAATTAAGGAAGGATCAGCTGTTTGCGATCACTTTATAAATGCCGTGGAGACGTGGGTGTACTACGAAACCTGCACTCGAATTTGTGGCAGATTTTACACTCGATTGATAAATGAGGGCCATAGTCTTTTGAGGTCATATTTTACTCATCTGAAATGTATCAATGTCAGTCTCATTTCAGGCGGCTAAATATCATGATATTTTAGTCACCTAAACGGTTCCTTGATTTGTAATGCCTTGGTTGCATGCTGAAAATAGAGATTGTAGATCTTCTATTTTCAGAGAGCGATACGCCTGAGCGCAACCAAAAATAAAATGACTTGTCTTTTAGTTCTACTGGATCTCTTCCCCACTAGTCCCTCCCAAACATTTTAGTCTAGTTTTTATTTGTCTACGAAATTGACAATGCATTTAGTCATAGTTTTTGTCATCATAGCTTAGTTTTCGTTTAGTTTTTATCAGTGAAAAAGGCTAGTCGACAGTGAGATGGATGGAGAGGAAGGATGATTGCACAGGGTACTGAGGAAGAGCATTGGAAGCAGGGAGGGAGGAGGGAGCGAGACAGAGAGATGTTGGCTGAGTTTCAACTGACCCTCAAACACTCCTCTGTCTTCCTATCAAAGGACGCGGTAGCAGAAAGGAAAGGAGAGAAAACCGAGCCAGGCAGCGGGGCTTTTTTGGAGCCACCGAGCAGAGCAAGAGAAACACACAAACACGCACGCACGCACGCAGGCACACACACACACACACACACACACACACACACACACACACACACACACACACACATACACACACAGAGGTGGAGATAGATAGAGAGAGAGTTGCCAAGGTTGTGATGGACACGGCTGTGGGAAAGGAAACCTGATGACATCACTGATAGCCCAAAGAGGTTACGACTTAATTAGCATGAGAGAGAGAGAGAGATGCCCTGCTTATAGGCCTGTCTGTCGCAATAATTACATAATCGCCTAATTGCAATAATTTGAGATAATCGCAATTATTTTTGCGTAATCGTCCATACATTTTCAAACATTTTTCAAAAATAGCAGAAATAGCAGATCTAAAAGCTCAACTATTCCCGCTATGTTGTATTTTTGTTAAGAACAAATTATTAATAAATATGTCAGTGATTTGTTTGTAGGCCTATATATAAGTTATTTGTCAAATCCGCCCTGTGCAATTTGTGATTACGAAGCCTTAAAGGCAAACAGAAATACAAATTATAATGTTCTCATGTTCAATGAAAAAAACCCCACAATTAATCGCAATTATTTGTGTGACAATTAATTGTCAACTTAAATTTGTAATCGTGACAGCCCTAACCCTGCTGTCCTCATCTCTCCTCTGTCTCTGTTCTCTCTCTCTCTCTCTCTCTGCCTCTCTCTGTCTGTCTGTCTCTCTCTCTCTGTCTCTCTCATATATTATCTCCCTCACTGCACTTTCCTTCTCTTTGCAATTCAGCAACGTATGTACTCGTGTGTGCGTGCGTGCGTGTGTGTATGTGCATCTGCACGTGCGTGTGTGTGTGTGTGTGTGTGTGTGTGTGTGTGTGTGTGTGTGTGTGTGTGTGTGTGTGTGTGTGTGTGTGTGTGTGTGTGTGTGTGTGTGTGTGTGTGTGTGTGTGTGGCACGCATGCCATGTGTGTGTAGTTAGTATGTGCACCACAGCTTGAGACAGAAGACTATATTTGCTCATCCTTTCGTCGTATCTTGTTTGCGCTTCCTGTATGCTGTGTTTGGGACTGTATCCATGGTGAAATACACCGGATTGTCTCAGTGACAGATTCAAGTGATGGGAGCAAATCAGCATGGAAGAGCTTCAGCATCAGGGGGGGGGGCGGCGGGTAGAACAACAGAAGGGGAGAGAGAAAACAATCTGTGAAATGAAGAATGAAAAGCTAACAGAGAGAGAGAGAGAGAGAGAGAGAGAGAGAGAGAGAGAGAGAGAATAGCATCCAGAGTAGACCCTTCTCGACGGGGGAGCACTAACAGGTCAAGTGAAACGCTGTCTTGCAAACACTTGATGTGTTCATGGTTGACCTGACCAAGGTCCTGGGTGGGGTTTTGTTTAACATCTAGAGTTAGTTAAGATAAGCAGTGGTGAAAGTAACTAAGTACATTTACTTAAGTAAAGTAAGCAAGTACAATTTTGTAGCATACTTTACTTAGTCACTAGTTACTTTGCAGATAACCACTTCAGCCCTATCACATTGTGATCATGTAAATCAACTAGTCAAAAGATTTTTATACATTTGAAAAATTGTGAAATGGGACATTCTGCATAATGAGTACCGGTACTTTTACTTTTGGACTGAATTACGGACTTTTACTTGTAACAGAGTATTTCTACATACTCCCCCCACTGTCAGTGGTATAAGGGCTGCGCTCTAGCAGTGACCGTCCCATGTCTGCTTTTAGTGTCCCAGATATGCTAACCTTGCTTCACCTCTGCCACCATCTCCCCATCCTCCTCTGTAAATAACAGCAGTGTAGAAGGAGCTGGCAGGGCAGGAATTCACCACAAACCATAAATCAGCCCCATGACCGTAATACCCTCCAGCTTCTTCCTCCAAATCCCATTTGTACCACCTCACCTGGACCTCACCTCGCTGCCGCTCCAGCCTGCCTAAAGAAAAAGGGCCAGCTTTTGGACCTACGACAGACCGGAGGGTAATACGGACAAACTCGGGAGTAGTGCTGCACGATTCTTGCTCAAATGTGAATCTCGATTTTGAGAATTGAGATCACGATTTTCACACGATTAAATCTTTTTCCATGAAAATATTGTCTGTCTCTAGTTGCTGACATTACTACATTCAAAATGTTGCACCTGGGCCAGGCCGTAGCGTAACGGTCTGGGCACCGGACTGGTAATCCAGTCGCAGTGTGCCGCGGGTTCGACTCCCGGACCCGACACGGCCTCTACTGCATGTCATCCCCCCCATCTCTCTCCCGTTTCCTGTCAGCCTACTGTCTGTCCCTTCAAAAATCAATAAAAGGCGTAAGCCGCAAAAATAATATCTTAAAAAAAAAAAAATGTTGCACCTGGAGCAAACTACTGTGGCTTTAAACAGACAACATCAAAGTGCTTGACTTAAACCTCTCAATCTTTTTTCGATAAATTGTGCAGCACTAATAGGGAGGGCACAGTCTTTAGAGGTAAAGTATAACACACAGTGTGGATACATGCAAGTGTGTAAGCACATGCTGTGCACACACACACACACACACACACACACACACACACACACACACACACACACACACACACTCAATTCCTCCCACAGGTGTGGCCGGATGGAATCTATCATAGCTGGCTGTTCCCATTTGCCGTTTCATTATTCAACTGTCTGGTATCGTTGGCATGCCTTCAGCCGTCTGGTCTGACCACATGAAGCAGACATGGATCACTTATCACGTACTGTATGTTCAGTGGTAGAAAAAGTACTCACATTCTACTCGCATCGCGTTGTGAGCTTGTAGATCGGCTATTTTCAAGTGTACAATCAGTCATTATGACGGCATCAAGGCCCGCCAAAATACATTTTAGTTGACTAAGTCAACTGTAGATTTAGTCGACTAAAATCTTA
Source organism: Protomyctophum parallelum (assembly GCF_964188405.1). Taxonomy (NCBI): domain Eukaryota; kingdom Metazoa; phylum Chordata; class Actinopteri; order Myctophiformes; family Myctophidae; genus Protomyctophum; species Protomyctophum parallelum. Next base: position 24,198,641 of record NC_139702.1, on the reverse strand, counting down.
TGTTTAGTCGACTAAAAATAGACTACACTACACACTAAAACATTACAGATTCCAGGTGACTAAAATGTAACTAAAACTTAATTAAAACTATTCAAGAGACTATGACAAAAACTAAACTAAAAAATGGCAAAATCAACACTCCAGTCACCCCGGTGGCCCGGCCACTCCAGGTAAGATTCTTTATGGATGCAATAGCAACGAACCAAAAACAAGGTGCGTGCGTGCGTGTCAGATCACACTGCAACACAGATTTGTGGGTGTTATGCGATGTGCGTGTGACGTCGTTAAAGTATAGCGTCGCACCAGAGATAGATTCACCAATGCAACACTGCTTACTTCCACTTCCCTGTCTCCTGAACTCCTCATATACCTTGACTTGATGGCAAATACACTACGCCATCATTTAATGTAAAAATAATCCTCAGGCCGACTCTTTCCACGGCATCCCAGCCCTGGCTGGCCATGCTGGAATCACCTCCAGGAGCATGAGTAATGGGCTGACAGACGGGTTGCCGTGTCTATAGAAATCACACTCTGTTGTGGTTTCCCTGAGAAGCAGCACAATTAAAGGTAGCTCCACATGGCACCGATGTCGACCGCAGAAAGAATTGGAACTCTATCCAACTCTGCCGACAACTCAATGTCGGCACGACACTAGCGACGGGTCGGGTTGGGACCTGGTCGCAGTGGCGTATGGCAGCTGCCATACCTTGGCTCCAGGTGAAAATTTAAATGTACTTAAATACATCCATGAATGTCTCTTTGCCTATCTGTGTTGATTATTCTGTTATTAAATTACAGTAAAATAGCTACAAATGCAAATTTGAACAAAACTATCGTTTTCACAAGGTATTATTATATTGCCCACAACATTATTGCCCCTATCTCAACAAATGGTATATTCCAAGAGCGAGGTTCAGATCAGCAGGTGCAACACATTGTTAATTAGCAAGCTGCAGTGGTGCCGCGCAATTTCAGGATTCTGTCGGTGTGGCAGAGAGAGCACTGACTGAGACAGATTGTGTTTACACTTGTGTGCTGCTTGTACAGTAGGCTAAAATGAAAAAGCATCTCTACAACTACATAACTTTTTTGGGAAAAAGACTGCGACTGCCCCAGCAGCAGCAGAAGAAGACAGTGACAGTGACAACTTGGCTGGTGAAAAGTGTTTTGTTTAGGTGCGGATACAGTACGTAGATTCTTTGAGTGAAACAAGCGACTAGGTCTATGAAAACAAGCCCAAAAGAAGCGACCGGTTTCACCACTTGAGCCCTATTACATCAGCTATTTTCAAGAAGAATCTTGAAAACAAGCCCAAATAAGCAACTACACTTCAGCAATAAGCCCAAACTAAAGCAACCCACTACTATGAATATTTACAAGCAACCTTATAGGAAAACAAGCCCAAAGTCGCTTATAATAAGCAGACCTGGCAACAATGCAAACCAGCGCTGCAGGCTACTTTGCATGCGCAAAAACAATGTTTCATTGGCCGACTGGTTTGTGCTGAACTTAAATTCTAGTTTGTTGTTGGAGTTGGAAAGAGTCTCTTTGGTGGCTGGAGACACCGGGGGATTCCCGTAATTGCTGTGCCAGTAAGTGCACAGACACAGACACACAGACATCTTCGACACGGGACTTGACCACTTTCAACCTGGCTTTTCTTATTTTGGACATTTGAACATTTTATAAAATGTTCAAATAATGTATACGATTTTTTTTTTAATCTATAACGAGTGGACCACTTGCAATGGAAATAATATTCTCTGTATGCTTTCCAATATCAGAGAGGCTCCCTGCATTGCTCTATTGAAATGCAGTTGATACTCTTGAGGATTCACACACAGGACTGTAAATATGTTGTTGTGTGCAGAGCTGAGAAGTGTGCGTGCGTGAGTGGCAAGCGAATAAATAACATACTCTTCCCTTCACTAAGACAAAGTACAGAATTCCTCCCCAGACCCATTGCCATACATGATTGGGAGATCTTGTTGTCTTGCAGCCCAGGAGTGAAGATTGATTTATTCCCATACCTGCATACAGTATGTCACATTCAGGACATAAATCATGTGGATGAATAATAAACGTGTGGGGAAGTACAGTTAAATTGCTGTGCTTACATAGACATATTACAGACATGCTTGCTCCTACATTTTATTTTATTGCTGTTTAACGCAACTGTGCAGATTGAATGTTTTTTTTTTTTCTTCCTGTTTCCTGTTTTGACACTGCTTCCAAAACAGATACGGGACAACGAAAGTATTACACTGAATTAAATTAACATTTTTAGGCTAATTCAATACAGAGTATGATTACGATTAAAAATAGCCACACAACAAGCTTATCTAATCTAAAACCCTCGCTTGCGTCAGAGACACAGTACTGTTTAGTGTTAAGCGACGGAACGTCTCATCCTTGCATCTGTTTCTCTGAGAAACGCCATGCCAAACTAAGGACCGGTTGAAATGAAATTTAGGTGCACAAATGTGCCAAGCAAAGTGTTGCACAGACCAGGTGGTACATGTCTCCCATCACGGCGTGTGCGCGTGCGTGCATGCGTGTGTGAACAATGTGTACATCTACACCACTGAGTGTGAATGAGAGTGGTCCTTGAAAGAGAGCAGAGATGGAAGAACACAAACAAAGCATCTGTCTCACTGCCCTGCCTTGCACTGCTGTCTGTCACACACTTCCTGCACGCCTCAGTCAAACCAGACATTTTAACCCATTAGAGGCAAATTCCGGATTAGCCGATTTCTTACCGTAAAATGACCGGAATTCCGGAATTGCCCTGAGGCCTGAGGCTGATTCCACAAATGCCTTCTAAATCAGTAGTTCTCACACTTTTTTGTGCCAAGGACCACCAAATCGAATCCATTGTATTTGACCGCAGACCCGGCCCTCGTCTGATTTTTTTTCTTTTTGTCCGGAACGGAAGGGAAGATTTGGGAATCATTCAAAACATTTTGTGACAAATTCGGAATAAATAATGTATCTTGACTTGAAAAGCCACTGCTCTAAAATGACAGAGATGCTTTACCAGCTTGAATGGGTTAAAACATCAGGCTTCTCCTTCCTGGTCGCATGGGAGATGGGACTAATTTCTCCAGTCTGGTTTCAAAGACCAGCTAAAGTGGAATTCAAGCACTGGGACATAACTTCTTAGAATTAGTCTAATTTTTATATTAAATCATTTAGGTACAAATTGGCAACGTACTCAAGTGCTTTACATAGTACTTGGAGGTCTGTCTATGACAGGGGTTCTGAACCTGGGGGTCGCGAAACATGGCCAAAGCAGACAGACAGGCAGACAGACACTCCCACTCAACCCATCACTCCCTCAGGTCCTCGGCAGTATGCTGACTTTGAAGTTGATCTGTCACTCACTCACTCACTCACTCACTCACTCACTCACTCACTCATTCACTCACTCACTATTCTATGCTGCATGTCCACGTCTGCCGTTGTACCTGGTCACATAGAGTAGAAATAGTTTCAACTCTGGCCTTGTGTTTTCAGCTGGGACTAAAGCTCTTTGGAGGACACATGGCCTGAATGAAAGGAGGTAGTTGGGGGAATTACTATACTTATCAAGGGTTCAGGGTGCTTTACTGGCATGTTTGCACTCACATACAATACAGCTGCCGCAACATTGCAGGAAGTGAAATTATTTTACTCAAAGATTTAATCTAGTGTGAAAAGGGATCAAATAAATAAATAATTAAAAAAATGTCTTTAAATACAATCTACAATATTTATGATGAGAGCCAGGTATCACAAGAGAACAATAATGATAATCAATAATGGTTTATGTCTAGTAAAGCCAAATATTAGCATTCAGACACAAAACCTGAAGGGCTCAACTGACATTATGTTCTAAGTCGGGCAGTTGAATTGGCTTTTATCTGTAGCCCAACCACGATATTAATGTAATTTCTGTTTTACTTGGCCTTGGCTAGACAAACTGATTGGATTACACTCTAACTGTAGTACCGTAGTAATTACATTCAAGCAACACTGATTCTGTTGCTTCAGTGTAAGAAATAGCATTCTACTAAAAAGGGTAGGCTATAGCACAAACTATTTCAGAGGGTAGTTTAGAAGCAGAAGGCATGATAGCTGTTTTCTGTTCTTAAATATGAGGTCTTACAGTATGAAAATAGCATTTACTGAAATGTAGAGGATATATGATAATCATGTTATGCAATGCACCTTAGAGACATGAATCAATCGTCTAATAACGCAGCCATACTTTCCTGTTAATATAACATTGAACACTTTTTGTATAAGCGCAAGGTCATACATCCCATTCACAAAACATTCACATTCACAAATGTGACACAATTATCAACATCTGTCATCTGATGGAAATTCCACAGGGAAGGATGCATCCAATGCACAGGAGTCCAAAACAGTCAAAAGAGTTGTGTCCGATCCCAGGAACGCATCCACACAGCATTCAGGATTACTGTTCACATTACTGCCATTACTGTGCAAGTACAATGTATCTGTGTTATACTGTATAGAGACAGGTGACAAATTAAAGGATAAAATAAAATCAAGTAATGTGTTGAACTAGCATGCTGCCACAACAGTTCCATGCGTCCATCTCCCTTGGCATAGATTCTACAAGTGTCTCTGGAGCTCTACTGGAGGCATGGCACTGAACACAGTGAAGAGAAGATATTCTCCCATTGATGCTTTGACGATGGTGCTGCTTGTCTACCATGTCTGTCAAAATCTCTCGAAGATGTTCAATTGGCTGGGTTGAGGTCTATTGACTGTGAAAGCCATAGCATATTAATCACATCCTTGTCATACTCATCAGTAAATGGGGTCTACTCGGCCTTGCCGAACGGGAAGAGACGAGGTCGCAGAAAATAATCAAACGACGGCGAACGGGAGACAGCCGCGCCGGAAAAACAGGCGTCCCCCGTTCCGTTTTTCTCACTTGTACTGCCTTCTCAATTGTACTGTAACATATCACATGCAAGGAAAATGCCTTCCTTCACTTCCTGTAATAGGTTTGCAAGTAGTGAGAGAGACTGACCACTCTCTCCTCTCTCTCTCTCATCTCTGCTGTATTAAACGTAAGTGATACTTTTTGTTAGGTGTATATTCTCGTAATAATCATTGCTATAGTGTTCGTTCAGTAACAGGGGTCCCCCTGTCTCTACAGCTCTTTAGTAAAGAAAAATCACACCTGTGTGAAGTGGGGGCGCTCTAATCAATTATTGACCTTATACCAACCTTGAAACATACCTTAGTTACGTCACCAAGAATGGTGTTCCCTTATTGGCCAAGGGTTTTCACCGACATACCGACAGACATACCGACAGCTGATTTGCTCAGACACATATGACGTAAATGATCCATTCATTGTCAATGGCATTTAATGCTTGTGTTAAGACAGAATCTACACTATAGCTGTTTATAGGAGGGCTAGCGCCCCTCAAAAATCACACTTGTGAAGTATTTATATCGGCCAGATGATATCTTCTAGTATGTTGTCATTTAGTACCTTAATAATAATAATAATAATAATAATAATTAATTTTATTTGTATTGCACTTTTCATTCACAGGGAATCCCAGAGTGCTACATGGTTAAAACATATAATCAATCATAGAAGGTTAAAAACAGGGTTAAAAAAAATGTGCAAACAGTTCAACACGAAAAAGCCTTCCGAAACAGGAACGTTTCAAAACAGGAACGTAAACAAACATTAAAGTCCATAGACTTGACAGGCAACCAATTTACGCCATACGTGCTCTAAACAAACATTCCAAATCCTATAGACTTGGCTGCCACATGACGTAACCTTTATGCATTGGAGGGGGAAAGTGCCCCTCAAAAACACACAAAAATAAATCAGGTATAGCCGGGACATCAATTTTATCCCTACCTGTGAGAGAACTGAATAAATGACTGAAACTGAATAAGTGATGGGAGAAAAATGAGCAGAACAATTTGTTACTGGAACACTTACATTTGAAGCTGATAAATGGGCTAACTCATCTGTTTGGATTAAACTGGCATCCCAATATATTGTTTACTATAGAGCTGCTGGAGAGACGCAGAGACCCAGCTGAATACTGAACAAACACATAGTAAAGATGATCACTATCACAATATAGTGCAGCACCTTTAATAACTCTTTGCTGTCAATGAGAAAGAGAGAAATAAAATATGGAATATCTCCCTTGTTCATTGCATATTCATAACCACTTATGCAGTCCCCACAAGGGCTGGCATGGCTTTGAACTAAGTTTGCTCTAAGTAAGAGTTACTGTGTGTGACACCACATGACAATGCTATTGAGTAGCTATAGCTCCTATGGGTACATCTATCTGTACTAGATTTAATAACATCCAATAAGCCGAATGGGGGAAGACGTTGCATTATTGTATCCCTGTGACCAAACTTCACAACAGAGAAGAGATGTGTTTCATTGCCTGACACTCTCCCCAACCTACAATTTCAAATACAAATTTTGTGTGTCTGCACTGTGCATATTAAATGGCTGTGCAAACTCATGTATCCAAATGTGTGTGCCATCCCCATACAAGACTACAGCAAAAGTATCAAAAGGAGTGAAAATGAAATCCTATGAGCAAGCATCATCATTCTCAAATAATATATTCAAGGGTTTGAGTCCTTGATTCAATTGGGTCATTGACAGTGGTGAAACAAGTACTCACACGTTTTACTAAAAGTATCAATACTGCAATATAGAAATACTATGTTACGTGTAAAAGTGTTGGCAAGTAACTTAAGTAATATACTACTTTCAGTAATATTATTACTTTTTCCAGTAATATGTAACTTAACTAGTTACTTTGACATTTTGAGTAATAATATTATATTTACTTTTTTCCAAAAGTATTACTATTTTCACAAGCCTTGGTGGAACTGTGTGTTTGAGTGTTTATTTATAATGGTAGACTGGATAGGGGTCAAGTGGCTTTGCAGACTTCTGACCCGCTCTAGATCTAGACTCTAGAGCGATTACGGAAACGATGCACACTCGTCGGTACGTATGTGTGAAGTATCGGATGCAGAAGGGCGGGCCTTAAACCGTCCGGAACACGGAACAACAACCTAAACTAGTGTGTGTAACTCGTTAGACTGCACTGTTAGAGAGAAGAGACGTAAACAAACTAAGCATGGAGGAGGTGGAGGAGACAGAGACACCGACACAACAAAGCGTTATAACAGTCAATACTTGGAAGTATTCGCATTATTTTGAGTATGTCCGCAATCAAGACGAGATGAACATTATTGTCCGTTGCAAGTTGTGCATACGGAAAAAGCTATATTCCACGTCGAAAAAATCTACTTCTAATCTATGTGTACAAATGGATCCATCATCATGTGTACACTATACAGTAGACTTTTTAGAGTTAAATAAACACTGCAGAATAGGGGAGGGGGGACTGCTAATGTTGAAAATGCAAAGTAAGACTTTTGGGGACAAAATATGCAATTACTGGGGGCGAGAGAAAAAAGTAATAAGTTAAGTAATAAGTAACTAGTTACTTTTCTCAGGGAGTAATAAGTAGTGTAACTTTATTCCTTTTTTTTAAAGTAATAAGTAATAAGTAGTATATTAGTGTTAAAGTAATATTTTGCCAACACTAAAAGTCCCGAATTCATAATGTAGCTACTAGCTACCTGAGTAAAAGTATAAAGTACAAAAGTATTGGCAACAAAATGTACTTATAATACCAAAACTAAAAGTACTCATTATACAGAATGTCTCATTTCAAATGTCTAGTTAATTTCCACCCCTGGTCATTGATTTTATAATGATCATGAATATATGATTCCAGGACTCGTTTGCAATCCTCTCATACCAGTTTGCCGGCTGCTGCTGACTCTCATCAGCATGCTTCAAGCCCCAGGCACAGAGAGAATGAATGAGTGCATCCCTCTTGCATGTGAAATAACACCAGCAGGCATTGGGAGAATGCAGACCAACCACATTGTCACTCTGCTTGTTTAGGGCAGAGCAGGTGCGCCAAGAAGGTATAACAGCAACTGCATTTAGATGTAAACCAACAATTGTATTCATTCGTTGCTAAGAAATACCTGATTTGTAAGCCAATAAGTTGCTGTTCAAATTAAAAGACAACCAAATGTAACTCCAAAGCCTATAATAGTTGTAGTGTCCAGTGCCATTCATTGTATTGTACCAGGATGTAAGACACAGGTGTATGTGATTAAATGCAACAATTTTACTTGATGGCTGAAAGCTGACCAGTAAAGACAGTAAAAGGCAGTCCTGTCTCAGAGTGTTTCTATACGAATATAGATATATTAATATTAATATTATATTATATCCAGAATATTCATATAGAAACCCTCTGAGACAGGACTGCCTACAATAGTAATAGTCAAAACGTTTGCACACCTTGACCATTGGTCGACTCCGCCCCTGAAATTCTACCTACATAGCCTGTCGTCTACATTTTGTTCACGGAAGTGGGACAAAAGCAAAGCTTTGTTCTGTAACCTGCTATCCTATTTATGGTATTGTGTGTCCCACACAGATCATAATACACTCAGACTGTTCATTGTAGTTTGAGCTTGTTTCAGACTCACTAGTTTGCTTGAATAAACCCAAATCCTCTCGCATTATGTGAGTGAGTGAGTCCTGCGCTGTAATTCACTGACAGGCTACAATACAATACAGTCATTGTTTGTGTTTTTTGTGACTAATAATAGTCTACTTGTGTCATTGAGGTTGTAACTATATAATTACACATTTCCTCATAATCTCTCTATACTATCCCTCTTTGTAGCTACACAGTAAAAGTCTCTTAATTCAGTTAAATTTACTCATTTACAACTCAGAGTGTACAAATACAAAATGGACCATTGTAGGCTTATACTCAATTAAAGCTGCAATCCGGAACGTAAAGCCTAATAGAAAGAAACGTAGAGTTGGGTTAAGGTAGGACACTAGGCCTATGTTGATAAGTAGGAGGACTTTTCAGCTCGAGTCAAGTCCATATATGTTTGCCCGGGACCTAGCCCCTTTCGGGACCCTACATAAAGCTTTTCTGAAATTTTGATGAGTTTTATGTTGGGTCCCTGGTCACTACTATATTTTCGTATGTGAATTCCAGAACGCGGAAGTAGACATTCTCTCTAAAATATAATCTGCGCCATGTGACGGCATTTTTTTGATTGAGTTATTCTGAATTCGGTAACTTTAAGTACCATCCCGCTGCGAATATCTCCTGTGGCGCGGAAGCCGTTAAGTATTTTTAATCTTTGTTTGACCGATTTGGTCGCTTTATTTCTTCTTGTTTGTTTACCGTTTATTGTACCGCCTCCCGGTGTGCGGTTGGCTTGTGCGGCTACGTCCCTGCCTCTGATCTGCTGTGTCATAGCTATAGCGCCACTAGCTAGCCAGATAGGCGGTACAATGAGGTGTCAATAAACAAGGAAGGAAGAGAAGAATCCAAGCGTCCAAATCGGGCAAACATATATTAAAAATACTTAACGGCTTCCGCGCCACAGGAGATATTCGCAGCGGGATGTATGGGTACTTATACTTTACATATTCAGAAAGCCTCACACTGAAAAATATCGTCACAGAGCGCGGAGAGGCGCTAAACATGTTGTTTATGTTTAAGAATGGGTGCGTACCAGGTGGCATGGTAGTAGTGCAACAGGACCCAATGCTATCTGGGTCGTCAAAATGTCAGAAACTTCAGTAGCATTTGGGTTCTGCTTGGAGGGCTACCCGGGACCCAAAGTGAAAAGCACGCAACGCGCAGCGCATTATTTGCACATTATTTTTTTATTTGTGGAATTTCTTAGATTTGTTTGAAATGTATACAATTAAGGCTATTTTACTTTTTTAATTATTAAAAAAAAAGAAATATAGCATTATATATTATAGATTTCTTTTATCGATGGAGGAAAATAAATTTGAATTTTTAGAGTCATGACCCATAAAAATTGGTCACACAGACCAATTTGGCGGCAACAGTGTGCGTGGCCCATAAAGGGGTCCCGGCCCACTGTTTGGGAAAGAGTGGGTCGGGAAACACTGTTTCAGAAACTATTTGCAAACTGTTATAGAGTATTCCATCAATCAAAAAGTTATCTTTTATTACTACTAATGTGTGTGAACGACCGTACCTTGAATTCCACAGACAGTGGTGGCGTGTATTCGAGGGTCCAGAGCGCTCGCACCAGTGATGCCAGCTGCTCGGTCACCTCGCCCCGGGTGCCGTGCTGGTGGGTGTCCCCCGCCTCGCCATGATGTTGAACGAGCCCGTTGACCCTCCCCGTCGGCCTCCCGTGGCCCAACAGATCCGTCCTGTACTGCTCCAGGCCGAGGTGTTCGGCCAGAAGGTCCGTGTTGCTGAGGCACTGGACCACGGCGTTCATGAAGCAGGTGTTGCCGTGGTTCTTCAAGCCCAGCACGCCGGGGGTCTTGTCGCCGGAGCACCACGACAGCCTGTCTTTCACGGACCCGCACGTCGACGACGACGACCGCGACAGGGTGGCGGCGGCGGCGAAGCTTTTCTTCAGCACCGCGGCGGTGCCGTTCTTCTCCCTCGGAGAAGAAGAAGAAGACGTGTGCTGTTCATCTTTGAGGTTATTCCCTGAGGTGGTGGAGCTCTCCCTGAAGCCGCCATCGTCGTCCTCGGCGTCAGGTGGCTCGCCGCCAACGTCCCCGAAGCGCGCTAAAGTTCCCAAAGTTTTCAGGATCCTGCTCATGAAATTCCCTACGGACCGCAGCGATTTCCTCCGGAAAAGCCTCGTGGTTTTGTATTTCTTTTCCTTCTTGCGCTGCTTGGGCTTCATCGGTTGCTTTCGCACCTTGTTCGTCTTGTGACTGTCGCCGTGGCTCGTCGTATCCATGGTGGCTCGTTAAAGTTGGCTACACAAATTAAACAGAACGTGCGCCGCGCTGACGAAAAGTGGCACCTGTCCTGTCTTCTTTTTGTCGGACTCCGTTCTGTTTCACCGCTGATGATGATGTGACACCGGGGTGCCATCAAGGCACGTCATGACTGACATTCATTCCATGGACATTCCGGTCATTCTGTCGGTGAGCAGTGGTCACTGGGTCGCTCGATACTCACCTGTAACGACAGTGACACTGGGTGATGATGACTGAGTTGCGTGAAACTGGTTGGAATAGTGGGATAGCCAGCCTACTTCCTCCTCTCTCGCTCCCGGTCTCTCCCCTCCCCTCCTCCCCTCCCCCCTCCAGTCAGTCCGACTCCGAACGAACATCTGAGTAAAGATGCAATCCGGGACTTATTTGAATGAATAAAACAATCAATCAATCAATCTGCATCTCGTAGAAAAGTATCAGACTTAAACTTAATCCTTCATCGTCTTGTCAATGCCCCAAAATGACTGGATACACAGGTTGTGTAGCAATTTGTAGCAATTGTAGAAATATTATTATGTATGTAGATTATGTACTTGACTTTTAAAAGCATTATACACAGTCACACACACACACACACACACACACACACACACACACACACACACACACACACACACACACACACACACACACACACACACACACACACGCACGCACACACACGCACACACACACACACACACATACAGTTTTTTGGGGGGGAATGCCAGTGCCCACCTATCCTATTACTTATTCATAATAATACCAGTAAGACCTTTTGATTGATTGATTGATTGAAATATGTATTAACAGTTTGCAGAATTATAGTACATTTCAAGCACAAACTCAATACAAAGACTGTGAGTGGACGACCCAATTAAGCATTACACTTGTTTACAACAGGGTCCACCTTGTTCAATTCATCAAAACATTTAGAGACATAGAAATAGACACTTCTATATAGTTAAAGAACAGAACAGGAATTCATCATAAAGGAAGCAAAAAGGGAAAAGAAACATATACAGTGAGGGGGAAAAGGGGGGGGGGGGATTCAGATTTTACGGGGGCCAGTTTCGAATTGCATCGTAGGTGCCCTTTGAGAGCGGTTTTGAAGGAGTCAATGGATTCACATGTCTTAATGACTGTTGGTAGGGCGTTCCACATTTTGGTGGCATAGGAGCGAAAATAATTTAGTCCCTTGTTTGTGCTGAATCTGGGTTGTACATGGTTTGTTGCACTCCCTCTGGTGTTGTGGGTGTGGACTTCGTTTACATTAAGGAAGTATTTAGACAGGTACATGGGTATCTTGGTGGTGTATCGAATCTTGTGGACCAGACCCATTGCAAGATGCTGTACTCTGTCGTCGACCCTATAATCCATCCCAGCCTGTCAAAGTGGGCAGATCAACATGAAATTAATTCTGTACTGAATGAAGAAAAAAGTGTGGAATGTCCGCACACGATATAGTTCTGCTCCCCGTCTTTTTTATTTCAACCTCAATATAACAACTTTTCGCCCCTCCGGACTTTCTCAAGTTACATGGGTATGGCCTTGAAATCCTTAAATAGGTGGAACATGACTGGGTGTCGTCATTCAATCAATTGATAAGCCAATAGGCTGTATGTGAAGATCCACTCCAGAGCAATACAAATACATCAATTAAGGGGCCATACACTCACGAACAATATAGGTTTAAAATACAATAAATACATCAAAACATATACAATACAACAGGAATACACAGAGATAATAATAACAATAACAATAATAATAGAGCGGCATGTCAGGCAGGTGTATTAAAGGAATATTAAAGGAATGGTCTGATATCTAGGTCCAAATTCATATACCAAAAGGTTTAAGGGTTCTCAATTCATATATCCAAAATGCTTATTATTTCAGCAGGAGAGACTCCCAGTCTCCTACGTGGTTTTGGGTCCAGCACCGTATTCTGAAACTGGGATGTGCATATCGTTTTCCTTCTTTACATATGAATTCTGTACTGGCCATATATGGAGCGTGTCTTGACTTGAGTGTACAGGTTTTGATGAGGTCAGATCAACATGGAATGTCGGAACAGGTCAGCTCCATGGAGATCTAAGGGTAGCAGCGGGGGCAAGGTCTTGAGTGTACAGGGTTTGATGAGGGCCCACCGGCCCAGGTAGGGTAATTTTCAGGCCTGTTGAGAACTCTAGTTTTCACCGGCTGCCGGGTGCGGCTGCACTAATAACTTTGGGGCGGGCCCGTCTAGAGTTTGAATGGACAGGTATCAGTCAAAAGGGAGACATTGAAGAGGAAGGACGCTTTTGCAGGTTTTCATATTAATCTGCGACCTACAGTCACAACAACAATATAACTATCATATCTGCATTGTTTGGAGATGCAGTCTCCCTATCTTCCATTGAAAAATGTTAGATACCAGTCAGTGTCAGGTGCACACTATGACCCCCTTTCCACCGGTTGGTTCCCAATGGGAACCGGTTCAGTTCTTTTTGGTTCTTAGTCCATGAGCCAGAGCTCCAAATTGGTGGGAAAAACTAGACCTATATTAAATTGTTTATAGGATCAATACAAGTAAATTAATACATGATAACCCTTCCATAGTAGTAGCTTTTTCATATTTTCGACTCATTTGCATATTTAAAAATGTAAAATTTGCAATACAATAAATCATTGTGTTCGTGTAAGTACTCAACTTTGGAAGTTTCATGGTGATAACAATCTAATAGGTATGGTTTTGCTCACTCAATTCATAATTAACGTTCCAATTTTGGAGTTCTGGCTCATGGACTAAAAACCAAAAAGAACTGAACCAGTTCCCATTGGGAACCAACCGGTGGAAAAGGGGCCTGTGAGTGACATCAAGGGCAGGCCATATTTGTCTCCACCAGGCCAAAGGCATGGGGAGAGTATGTTTTGCGCCATCCATCCATCCATCCGTCCGTCCGCCTCATACAGCTACCCCCGGCACTGTTGGCCCGGTCGCTGCCAAACTGCACATGCACAAACTAATACTGCATGCATGCCAGTTCTGAACCTCTGCCCCAAATTCTCCAGGACAGCCTGTTATAGCACAACCATGAGGCCGGTTTTTGTGCCTCTTGGTGGTGCCTAATGCCTATACTTTATAAACCTTACCTTAAAGGAGATATAGACAACATTCAGTGTTTGTACGCAGAAGTGAGAGGTGTTGCAAAACAGATTCAAATCTGGCTCCACCCCCCTCCCCTCGTCATTCTATTGGCCAAGCCATGTCACTTCAGGCTATGGGTTGTTGTTGCTGCCCACCCAACCCTGGGCCTGAGAGGGATGCATCGCATATTTGTGCTCATAATGGCTAAATATGGCATTAAAGCTCCCACCCGTGTGGGCGCAAATATATTAAAATCTAACTCATGTTGATTAGGTGATGTAATGGTGATGAAAACAAACGGTGCCAACACAAACATTAAATGCCATTAACCACAATATGACGTAATGAGTTACAAAATGACATAAGTTTTCCCTTCATTGTCAATGGCGTTTATTAAACAAACATTGAACTAAAGACAAACATTAAACCAGTATATAGGCCCTCAAAATCTTTGAGTTTCTATCGAATATCTGAGGGTCGTGACTCACCATAGCGACTTCCACCAACAAATAAGCACAACAAACCACTTCACATGAACAATATTGATGTAACCAGCACATAAAGCTGAAAACAAGTTTGTGACTGTATCATTTCCACTCCCCGCTGGTCGCGGTGGTTCCCATCTCCCGCAGGGAGCATGTGTTTTGGGACTGTGGAATCCAGCAGCAGCAGTTTTCATTCTCTAAACTGTGCTGGGGTTGAACATGCCCTCGCACTGTTATTGGCTAAAACTCCGCCCCATACCCCACTAACCCCCTCCTCACCCCACATAGCCTACACGCCCCGAGTCACAACACCTACAACTCAAAACACCTCAGAGGCAGCCAACGGTAGTGTCTGCAGGAAAACACCCCAAGGGATGATAGACGGAAAATTGGAAAAAGGACAAAAATATAGATTTTTTTGGCTTAAAAGTTGTTAATATCACTGCACCTTTAACCCTAACCCCAGTAAAACTAAAGCTAGGGTAAGTGATTTCCTTTGGCTATCCTTTGGATAAAACATCTGCACACTGATTTTAGCTCCAAAAATGTACTTCTTATTACTGACGCAACATTTAGACCCTTTTAGGTCTTCAGGCAAATATCACAATGACAGACAAAGGAAATATACACAAAAATAATTGGCTAATGACAATAACACATGCGAGTCAGAAGGAGCACACCACCACCCTGCTCCAATCACAGGGAACTTGTGGTTAAAAAGCTCTATATTCTATACTCATTGCTGGGTCCCCCTCATATGGAGTGTTTGTTCAGTAACAGAGGTCTCCATCATGTCTCTCCAGCTCTTTATTAAACCAAAAATGCCTATCATAGGCTACAGTGCCTATACTGTCTGAAATTGTAAATTGGAAGTGATGGCAAAAATAAATTTCTTCTTCTTCTTCGTGTCTGGCCATCCTCTATATCACGTCTTTCCAGTGGTTGGCGCAGGCAAGTGCAGCGGCATTTGGTTCGGCCAGGTCATCTCCAGTACATTGTGGAGCAGAGATACATGTCATGATGTGGTCCATTGTTTGTGGTTCGCCACACACACATGCATCAGAAAAAGTTAGATTCCATTTTTTCATGGATGCCTTGCAGCGTCCTTCGCCGACCCGCAGACGGTTCAAGGTTTTCCAGACGGCCCAAGGTTGGTCATGGCCAGTCGCGAGACATTCCTCTGGGGTGATGCCTCTCTCTGTCCATTGGGTTGTCTGGCTACCCATGCTGTTCCACTGGTTGTGCCATTCCGTGGTCCTGGCGACAGATGGTGTGGTCTCCAGTTCTGCAGTGGTATCCAGGAAGCTGCTTCGTGCAGTGAGTGCCGGTTGTCATGGGCCTGCTTTGTGCGCTCGGCTTTGGCGGTGACTGCTCTGCGGATGTCAGGGGGGGCAATTCCAGAGAGGTCGTAGAGGCAGGTTATGGGGGTTGTTTTGATGCACCCAGTCATTATCCTGCAGGTCTCGTTGAGGATGGGGTCTAGTTTGCGTGCGTGACTTGATTTATACCATGCAGGGCAGGCATATTCAGCTGTGGAAAATCACAGGGCTAGTGCCGTTGTGCGCAGCGTGCTTGGGTGAGCTCCCCACTTTGAGTTGGTTAGTTGGCGCAGGAGGTTGTTCCTGGTGGACACCTTGGCTCTCGTCTTCTGGATGTGTCTAAGGTCAAAAAGAAATGGCAATGGCAAAAAGAAATGAGCAGACAAAATTGGACCATGGAACACTATAAAAAATTAAGCTGATAATCGGTACTCTCTCACCTACCTGAAAATGTAGCCTATTTCTGTTGAGACGGGGAGACACTTGTTGCTGAACAAACACTCTATAGCAATGATAACTCTCAGAATGGCCCCCCATTCTGAGAGTTATCATTGCTATAGAGTGGATCAGGGGTAGACGGTGGATCAGGGGTTAAGTGACCGGATGGTAACCGCAAGGTTGCCAGTTCGAATCCGGGCTCCCCCAGAGTTAGTGTCGAAGTGTCCTTGAGCAAGACACTGAACCCCTAATTGCTCCTGATGTGCTTGTGTGTTTGGTGTGCTGTGTGAATGGGTGAATGTTATGTAAGGCGCTATATAAATATACCATTTAGAATATAGTGCTATTAACAAAAACCTTTTTAGTGCTATTAACAAAAACCTTTTTTGAGGGGCGCTAGCCCCTCCTATCAGCTATAGAGATTCTTGAAACATTAAATCACATTGACAATGAAAGGAGAATTTATACGTCATATGTGTTGTACGATGATAAGAGCGCCACTCACTTCACTGTGTGATTCTGTTTTAACCAAACAATATCATATATATATATATATATTATATATATATATACCCTGCCTTTAACCCTACCTTTAACCTTATCTGATCTCAGTAAAACTATGACTAAACCTAACCTTAAACTAATATAAAGTTTATTGGGGGGGGGAGGGGAAAATCATCTGAATGTAGCCTATAGTTGCATTCCAGGAATACACATGCCAGACAGGTGCAAAGTGCATTCTGTAGACATACGACTTCCAGTTTTGGTGCCCACATTCCCTATAGTGCCCAGTTTTCGTAGTGCCCAGTTTCCGTGGTACCCAGTCTAACTAACCCCAAGGTGCCCACTCTTCTGGGTGCCCACATTTCCCTTGTGCCCACTCTTCCTAGGTGTTTTCCCTAGTTTCCAGAATGTTTTGGTGCCCACCTTTCCTCTTACCCCTATGGAATTTGGACAGTGTGGCAAGTTAAAGAAAGAAAGAAAGAAAGAAGAACCATACTCATTGTTGTAAACTCTAATTACTGGACCCTCGTCTGGTTCAGACAGACAGGTAGTGTGTGCAGGCTGGGTGGTGTGTGATGATCCGGTTGAAGTATTCCTTCGGTACGGTGACTGCGGCGGTCGGGCCCGGGAGAACAATAACGCGACACGAGACAGTATCACGCTAAAGGTTCACAAAGTTTATTACACAACAAACAGGGAACATACAGTGCTGGAACATAATGACGTGACAATAAGATATGAGACATAGAAACGT
The DNA here is from genome assembly GCF_964188405.1 of Protomyctophum parallelum. NCBI lineage: Eukaryota > Metazoa > Chordata > Actinopteri > Myctophiformes > Myctophidae > Protomyctophum > Protomyctophum parallelum. Next base: position 24,181,108 of record NC_139702.1, on the reverse strand, counting down.
GACATGATAATGACTAATGCAACAGGGCTGACCTTGCTGGTTCTGAGATGTCTCTCGTAGCCAATCCATAAAGTAGGCTACAGACTAGTACAGGCAGTACACAATACATATCAAGTACACTGTATCTCAAGTTCAAGTACATAGCCTTAGATGTACATGGGCAACTCATGATTATAACACTCATTATGAGGTAGTTGTCTCTTGACACAGCAAGAGTTATATTATGCACAGGGATGGTAGAACGTGTCACTGGATGATTTATTCCGTCTCCTGGTCTGCCTTCATTATATTTTCACTCTAATGGCATTGTTACTCTGCAATACATTATTCTTGAAACTTGCTTAGGAAATACAAATTGGTCTCCTTCTAGCATAACTCAGATATACCTACTGTATTATTGAATATTGCCACTATACTACTGCAGTACTGCAATAACATGCAAGCATTTCAAGTTGAGTAAAAGCAGGTGGGGCTTACCAGGTTCTGTATGTATACTACTCATCACCAGCTCAAGTTTAATTTCACAGCTCACCAAGACCATAGATTGGATATAGTAGGTCATATCGGCTGATTTATTGAGCTATAGAGATTACAAATCAAGTTCCCCTACTTACAAATCCCCTGTCATTATTCCAGCATTGTGGGAAAAGTCACTCTCTGCTGTATGGCAATGGGCACTGTATCACAAGTAATGCATTTAAATACACAATCACACAAACACATTTCTGAAACATCACTAACTGTAGTAACTGTGAACTGCCTGGTTTTACTTATGATGGAAAAAACTAGTCCAATGGTCATAAACAGCCCAGCAGGGGGCAGAAAGAGGGCTGTCCTAATTTATCCAGCCAGCCAGGGATGTTTTAGCTGACTTTGATTTGTAGCTTACTGTCAGTTTGCTATTTTACATGGTGGGATAGCAGGGGTGAGCTATTATTATTTGACGTTAGCCTTTCTGAGTGGTACAGGGGGGCATGTTTGAGGAAGAGGCATTCAGAGATTCCGTCTATCGAATCATTTCCTAGTCTTTCTTTGCCAGGGTCCCTCGGGGGAACTGCTGGTGATAGATTAGCTGACAGAAGCCAAGTGCTAAAGTGAAAAGGAATCTGGGCCTCCTCTTCTTTTTCCTCCTCTTCATCTCCCTGTTCTCTGTACCTCAATAGACACAGCACAATATCAGCGTTAAATAATGTAGGCCTATAACAGCAGACAGTCTAGAGCTGTTTCTATTTGGATACAATTATGCTGTGTTGTTGTTCATTCATGGACCCAAACCAATACCACTGCCTCCTTTTTATCCATAATTATGATTTATCCATATGGAAATGAACAGGCATCTATTTGGTCTATATCATCTTGCCATACACCACTTTTAAAAGTCTGTTTACAGCTCTGAGTGAGAGTTAATCGTCCCCGGGGGCTTTGCAGCTGTATAAAGCTTTTCAAAAGGCAAATTGTTGGTTGAAGTTATTTATAGTGTAGGCAGCAGCAACACCACAATACCATAATGTGCATCGAGTAGGTCATTTCTTGTTATTCATGTAACTAAATGAATAACATCTAGCAGTCCGGTCAGGAATTCACCATTGGACTCTGGCTTCTGAGATGTCCTGCATGAAGGAGCTCGCAGACCTCTCAATACCACCGAACCGAAATACCAAAACAGCTGTGCTTCAAAGTCATCAGATTCCATGAATCAAGTCTGTCTGTCGGTGGTCTGTCTGTCTATTATGAGGGGCATATTTTCACTCTAAGACATGCATTCTCCTCTAACATACATGTATGAACCGCGGCATGTAGCATGGTATGGCATGTAGCACGGCATATGGTATGGCATATGGATTTTGCGGATATTATATTTGACTAAAGAAAAGAAAACTATTTGTATTTAATTTGAGTATAGACTTTTTGAGAATGGACGAGAAAGAAACAGGTTTCCCATTACATGGAGAGAGCTGCTCAAAATAGGTTCAACATTTATGAGAATGGCCTTTGAAAATTGATTTAACTTCTCAGAGCAAGACCAAGACTATAATGACTATCATAGGAGGCGAAATGTAATCTCACAGAGATATCAAATGCAGTTCATTATGAGGGAATGGAAGAGAAACATCCTGCCTCAGCAAAAATGCATAGCATTTATAGATTCAAGATTATATAATGACTCAAAGCAGTAAGTCCTCCCAATGACCACAGGAACATTTATGTGGGAGCTGTAACAGTTTAAATATGTTTATTGCCCGTAATGGCTCATTTAGATGGATTACTGATATCATTGATCTTCACATAATGACTTTGTTTACATTTACATTTTGAAAAACAAATCAGCCAGGCAAGGAGGCTATCAAGGGCAAGATGACTATGAAAACCACAGGACTATCCTTTTCGCAGAGCTTGTGCCCAGGTGTGCGTGGTTTTGAGGTTAAGGTTAGGCATAGATTTTGTGAGTTTAAGGTTAGGGTTAGGCATAGTGTTTGTGAGGTTAGGGTTAAGGTTAAGTTTTGGCATAATAGGCATAATTATAAGTTACCATGCCTATCTGGGCAGTACCTCTCGGCTCTCGCCACGCTTGCAAGGGCAGGGGGAGAGGGGAGTTGCACCACTCAGTTCACACAGGTGTGATTTTTTTCTTTTTTTTAATCATTTGCACTAACCTAAGCCTCTCCAAATGATCCAGAATGCCGCAGGCAGTGCGATTGGTCTTCAATCAATGCCTAAATTGTAACAAGATGTCAGCGGTTGTTGACAACATCAGGGATCCTCAATACCACCATACGTAGTCGATCGGTTGTGTAGTAATAGGGACCACACTGGGACACTGCCTCTACTCCCTCTCGTTCCATTGTACAGATATTCTACTGTTAGACAGATGTTAGGTTCTTAGTAAGCTGTATCTATGCATTTGATGCATTTTCTTGTGTTGTTCTTGCTTACTGTAAATCGCTCTGGATTAAGAGGGTCTGCTAAATTGTAATTCTTTCTTCCAGGCCTTCATCTCAAGACGTGGATACAGGAAGGGCAGCAGTGAAGTGTTTCGTGTAGGAAGAGGTCACACTCCATGCAGACGACGCTACTACACGACGGGCAGGTGAACACACTTTTGTCTTTTAGTTCTCCTTGACAAGCTTGACAAAACCCGTCTCCTTGGTGTTGCTCCAGGAGACTCTCCAAAAAGGCCTCTAGGGGAAAGAGGTGGTGGGAGGAGCGGGCGAGGTGTGGCGCCGACACGAGAGTCAGCCCGCAGATTTTACATTCCACCGGCAGTTCTGTATACTTTCCACGGCACTGTGGACAGAAGTATCCTCCGAGAGTCAGCGCGGGCTTACTGTTGCTGCCGTCCAAGTGAGTCATGCTGAAGGACGGCTTGGCGTCTTGCTCAGACGCAGAGGCGACGGTGTGCCGGGGGAAACCCATGCGTATCAGAGAAGATTCAGAGGCCGTGCTGACCGGAGGTGGCCTGATGTGGAACATGAGCAGCTCTTTGAAATGACTCTCATCCAGGATGATGTGGTAGGTGCCTCCCGTCTCCCGGGTCAGCACGGTGCACACGTGCACCTCCGCCGACAGCCCGATCACAGACACCCGGATCTTCAGTGTCTTCAGGGTTTTGATGATCTCATAGATGCTACCGGGGTCACATGTAGTGAGGCTATTGAGGATGATGAGGATCTCGCGGCTGGTGTGCCCAGGCATGTGTTTGAGGGTCTGCATGGCCAGGTTGAGAGAGTTGTACAGCGAGGGTTCCCCAATGCACGTAGAGCCCAGAGCTTTCTTTAAGGCAGTAATGTGCTTCTTTGGGGTCCCCGCCAGCTCGGTGAGCTTCTCCGCCCTTTTGTTCTTTGTGGTGATAATGCCCACCTGACTGATGGGGTTTTGGTCAAAATACTCCTCCACAAAAAACTCCATCATCTTGACGGTGGCTGTGAAGCAGTTTGGCTTCAAATACCGGTCTTCCATGCTTCTCGAAGAATCAATCACAACATAGAGGTTACGCATCATCCCGAGCTGCACACGTCCATGGCGCTCTAATACTGTTTTGCGTTTAGATTGGAACAGGATTTCCTCCACTGTGGCTCTGAGTGAACCGGATTCATCTTCTTTCAGCACTTCCCAGGTCCTCTCATAGCCTTCCTCCCACCGCTTGGCTCTCTCCAATTCCAAATCGTCAGTCATAATTATTATAGAATACTACTCAATGGACACTGGTTGTCCAAGTGTAGAGCCCGACACAGTGGTGTCCGGTAAGAACTTAACCGAGATGTCTACAGATCCCTGTATAAAGCAGGGATATCTGGGTTGGAAAGCCAAATATCCTGACCCGTAGGGATGGTGATGGAGTCTCTTTTGGTGAGAGCTGGTCACGGTACTTGAATGTTGAATGTGAATATAGTCTTAAGAAGTCACACCTGGGAGAAGGGCGAGATCTCCTCTCCAAGTGTGATGGCCGCCCTTTAGGTGCTTGGCTGGATGGATGGTGACATCTCACTGATGTCACAATAAATCAGCTTTATCCATATGTGGGGTTTTACTTTAGCATGATGTCAGCACTATGTCTCTGCCCTATTATAGGGCTGAAGTGTATGTATATAGGGCCCCTATACATCTATCTTGGTATATGGCAGATGAACCAGATATCTTTGGATGGAACATGTCACTCTCTCACGCAAGCACATGTGACACACACACACACACACACACACACACACACACACACACACACACACACACACACACACACACACACACACACACACACACACACACACACACACACACACACACACACACACACACACACACACACAATTCCATTTTGAGGACAGTCGTCCTGGATAGCTGGAGAGCTGGTTGCAGTTTACTGTGGATGTTTCAAAGGGACTCTTGGCATGTAACCTCGCCTCACCAGGCTTTCCACCGCCTCGGAGGAAAGCCTGGTCTCTGTTTCAAAAGTCCGTATGATCCGGGCTGGGGCCGGATGATGTGGTTACGTCATGTTGTAGTATAGTTTTGTAGTCGCTAGACAGGATGAACAGGCGGCGACAACGTCCTTTTCCCTCTCAATAAAAGCTCTCGCTTACGAGAGCTTTTATTGCTTTTATTCAAACAGGAAGCAACAAACAGCTTCCTGTTTGTTGTAGGCAAACCATTGCCTACAACATGACGTAAGCATATCATCCGGCTCCAGCCCGGATCATATACCGAAATTAAATGGTGCCCAGGCTACTTGGCATGGCACAATTATTACATAATCGGCTAATCGTAATTATTTTTGCATAATCGTCAATCGTCCATACATTTTCAAACTTAAAAAAAAAAGAAGAAATAGCAGATCTACAAGCCGTGACAAAAAACGTGACAGTGTTTTAAGCATGTAGATCAACTATTTCCGCTATTTTATACATTTTTGGGAAAGGAAATATTATTAAAAATGATTAAACGTATACAGTGATGGGGTGCCCACTGGCCAAGTGGTCCAGGCACATGCCACATATAGGCTTTGGCCTGACAGTGTGTCGCGTGTTCGAGTCCTGTTCATGACGACCTTTGCTGCATGTCTCTCCCCTTCACTCTCTCCCTCTTTCCTGTCTATCTTCAATTGATACTATCAATAAAGGCAGAAAAGTCTGAATAAAATAAAACCTATACAGTGATTATTTCTTTGTATGTATGACATTGACATGTATGTTATTTTGTCATATCAGCCATGTGCAATGTGTGGTTACGAAGCCAAAAAGGCAAACAGAAATACAAATTACAAAAACGTTATTGTCAGTTGTTTGCGTGACAATTAATCGCCAGCTTAACCCATTCAGGACGGGAAGCCCTTTTGGTGTTTTAAGCATTATCTCTGTACCCTCCCCGGCCCGATAGCCATGGTTTGTGCCATCGTGAAATTAATTAATTAAATTACATCCAGCCATATGGAGTGGACTATGTGGTTGAACCTGTAACTTGTGATGAAGATGTTTCTGATAATGAAGAGCATGGCATCTCAAGGGGCCATCCTCTCAATAAGATTCTGACAAATGATCTCTCTCTCCCTCTGTCTAACAGTATTCCCTCGTGTAAATGATGGGATGAAGAGATAGAGAGGCGGTGTGGTGTTGGTGTTTGTTCTCCCAGACAGAGTGCCTGTGTGCTCAAGACACCCCTTTGTGCAACTCATCAGAGCCAACTGCTGGGTGAAGCAAAAGTAATTCCACCAGTAGAGACTATACTCCGTTACCTTTTCCCATCCAAGCAGATGCCATAAGTATCACTGCACGGTCATGCATGGACCATGGCATACATTTGTACACTTTCTGATCATCAGTTAAAAATTGAAGTTAATTTTCCCCTGTAATATAATTTAAAAAGTTAAACTTTCATATATTCTAGATTCATTGTGCATAAAAACCTTTTGTGTTTGAATCTTAAAAATCTAAAATATTAGAATATTTTACGAGACCACTAAAAAATTATTTTAATCGAGAACTGTCGACCATCTGAAAATAATATTAATGTCATCCTCATCATCATCATCGGCTTAAAGTCAGCTTTAAACCTGACCAGTCAACCTGCCTGACCTGAACACCACAGGGAATCTAGGTTTTATTGTCAAGAGGAAGGTGTGAGACACCAGATTCAACAATACAAATGCCTTAAAGCTGCTATCAAAGAAAACTTGGGCTTCCATACACCTCAAATATTTTGTTCAAAAGTATAGCCCAGACCAAGTATTGACTGCATATACTTTTCAGATGGTCAACAGTTCTCATTGATTTAACAAAATCATTTTTTTAGTGGTCTAGTAAACTATTCTAGTATTTTGAGATAGGAGTTTTTGATTTTCATGAGCTCTATGCCATAAATATTTCACTTAATGCACAATGAATCTAACTTTTTTAATTATATTACGGAGGAAAACCTTTCCATAATATTCTATTCTTTTTATAGTATACAAATTGAAATAAGGTGGAATTGTCTTATGTATGGTTGTGCATGCCAAGTTCATAATCTGTTGCTCAACAGCCATTTGAAACCTGGGATATGTTGAGCATGCATACATTGCCCCCTAGTGAATTAAACAGAGTAGTTTATAGAGGAACATTAATAGCTTGTATGCAATGTCACACAGTATTATTGTCACTGAAAAGGAGAATATTTAGCATTCTGTTAAATTTAAGAATTCAGTCGGCAAAATTACTCAAGAGAGCAATATGCTACTTATTACATATGACTCCTTTTACTGGGTAAAGTAATATTACAGTAATATATTACTAGTAACACTGGTTACACCATACTGTATCTAAACAAACAGTAGGGCATGATATCTTTATATAAGGTATTTGAGTGGCTCTACACACAAAACATGACCCTTACACCTTGTGAGTGGAATTATGTTGCTGCCTTGCTGTTGCAGTGTCCGTGAATATCAGCTAACAGGAAATGATGTTGGGACCAATTTACCTGTAGAATGTTTGTCGTCAAATGTGACCAGGTCGAAAACCAGAAGGGGTTTGAGTTATTTTAAATATTTAAGTTCACACATCTCACCAGAAAGGGTATGAGTTATTTTTCTAACCACTTTGAACCCTTTTTCTGGCATGTCATACTCACAGGCACAATTTCGTCGATTTCCAAATCTTTCAAAAACAGAATATCTACAAATCTACGCAACACATTGTAAGCTCGTATATATTTGATGAGCAACGACAAGTTAAGGCAGAACAGTGCTGTTCTTACTGCATACTGGTAATATAATCCCTGCACTTGCATCAGATATTCAGATTGAGGGCAGGAAGGCCTTTCCCAGGTAGTCATGCTCACGGTTTGGTAGAACTTGTGGTTGCTGCGTATCAACGGGCAAACTAGTGGCTGGGTGGGACCGCTAAGCTCAGTGTAGCCCGACAGCACGGTGTGGGTTCGAGTCCCAATCCTGACGGACTATGCTGCATGTCACTCCCCATTTCATGTCGTCAACCTATCAATAAAGGCATAAAAAGAATGTACACAAATGTACACGACTTTCTTAGCAGGGGTCATCAATGTTCCTACATGGACAAATGCAAGTTGAGAAACAGCTCTAATGACAAACTTTCTTAAATCTCAATTTATTCGTGATTTAACATTGAGTAACTGTAATTCATAATTTATGTTCTACAAAATATTAATCCAATGAGACCTTCATAGCGTGCTCACTAGTATTTATTCTATCATGTAGAAATCAATACATTAACAAAACAAATTTGAGCAAATGTCAACATATAATTCAAATTAAGCAGAATACACTTTATGGCTATTTACTGACAGCAGGCTATTTGGTGTATATTAATCACAAGGAAAAGCAATGGATTTACACATGATAGGCCTATCTTTGTATTAAAAAAAAAGAATGAAACAAAACAAAATCCCAGATATAGTCTTCACTTGTATTATAGGCTACTGGGACGATAAGAACATTTCATGTAACGATTATTGTGGCAAAAATAATTGTGATTAACGACATTACTGCGATAATCAAAATACGCTTAAAACTTGAAATGGCACTTTTGTTTAACGACTTAAACCCCCAGCATCCCTATTCAAAGGGACCGTTTGTCAAAAAATACTCGATCTACAAGCTCACATCAGTTCGTGTAGAGTTCGTGTAGTGAAATAAGAGTGTACTAAATGTGCTCTTTACAGGTCCAAACCTAGAGGGTTTAAGTGAGACTGAATTTGCAGCTCAACAAAAGCCAGTTCATCCTTGTATCCTCGTATGACAGAGGACAATTTCACGATAAATGTAAGTCACTGTGATGAACGATTATCGTCCCATCTCTAGCCTACTGTGATAAGCGTATTGGCTGCAAGTCAAGACCATCAAATGAGGATCTTGCACCTATTAACTTAGCCTACATCAGTGGTTCACTATTTCATTATTATTACTTTTTTTGCTTTTTGGGGGTCATATACACATTTGTCTGCGACCCACAAATGCGTCCTGACCCACTGTTTGGGAACCAGTGGCCTACAGTACAAGTACAGACAGTGTGCAGGATTCTGCTCTTATCACCAAGACACTTCAGGCGTGCAAAATTGTCTTTTGTTTTTGTCACATCTTTGTGTTACACACATTGCTCAGTACCTATAAAAACAACAACTTTCAATTTTCATTATTAAACTGGAACACAAAAAACAACAGTCATAAAGCTTGGTACCTCAAGTTTCTTTTGACCGACAGTATCAGCAGATTAAGATAAGATCTATTTAAGGACACCACACTGAGGCATTTCATTAAAAAAAAATACGCTCACTTATAACATACGTACAATTTGGAATGGTGGTATTTATACAGCGCAATGGCAGTAATTCTATACAGATTTTCCTGTTCAGAAATAAACAAAGCAAAGCTGACTCTGAGGCGAGAGGTGACACTCACGTTTTGGATTCAACATAAAAATCTTATCTTGATATTTACACTGGATTATTATTTGATGTCGCACAGTTTTGCCGAAGTACAGAGGGGCCGTCGAAGCTCAGCTGATCTTTGGATTGCCGAAGTACAGCGGGAAGTACATTGGGAAGTAAATTAGGAAGTATATTGGGAAGTACAGAGGGGCCATCGAAACTAAGCTGATCCTTTGATTGACGAAGTAGAGAGGGGCCATCAAAACTAAGCTGATCCTTTGATTGACGAAGTAGAGAGGGGCCATCAAAACTAAGCTGATCCTTTGATTGACGAAGAACAGAGGGAAGTACAGAGGGCCCATCAAAACTCAGCTGATCCTTTGATTGACGAAGTACAGAGGGAAGTACAGAGGGCCCATCAAAACTAAGCTGATCCTTTGATTGACGGAGTAAAGAGGGGCCATCAAAACTAAGCTGATCCTTTGATTGGCGAAGTACAGAGGGAAGTGCAGAGGGGCCATCAAAACTAAGCTGATCCTTTGATTGGCGAAGTAAAGAGGGGCCATCAAAACTAAGCTGATCCTTTGATTGGCGAAGTACAGAGGGAAGTGCAGAGGGGCCATCAAAACTCAGCTGCTCTTTGGCGGACTCGAGAACCATTTGTTTGTGCGCGTGCGTCCGCCGGTGTCTGCTGAGAGAATGGCTCCACGAAAACCTACGGCCACAGGTGAGGCACAGGTAGGGCTTCTCTCCGGTATGGGTTCGCTGATGTTTGGACAGGGACTTGTAGCGTGTGAAGGTTGCTCCGCACTCGTTGCAGATGAACTTCTCAGACTTGATGTGCACGTTCTGTTCGTGTTCCTTCATGTTTCCCAGTTGCGAGAAGCCCTTGCCGCACACGGGGCAAAGGTGAGGTTTCTCACCCGAGTGCGTCAGACCGTGAATGTTCAAGTCCTGCCGAGAATAAAAGCTCTTCTCGCAGATGATGCATTGGTATGGCCTGTCGCCGGTGTGGCTACGCATGTGCCTCTTGAGCGTCTCTGAGCGGGAGAAACAGCTGGTGCACTGTGTGCAACTGAAAGGCTTCTCTCCGGTGTGCGAGCGGAAGTGTCGCCGAAGCTCCGAGGCTTTGAAGAAACACATGCCGCAGTCTGAGCATTGATGGGGTTTCTCCGGCTGCTCCTCGTGCGTCTTCTCGTGGGCTTTGCAGTGTCCCGGGTCAGAGAAGCATTTTCCGCAGACCGAGCAGGGGAACGGCTTCTCTCCTGTGTGCATCCGCTCGTGTCGAACGAGTTTGTTGTGTTTACTGAATGTCTTCATGCAATATGAACATGTGTGAGGGACTTTGGGTTTCTTGGCGTGCGTGCGTACGTGCCTCTCCAGCTTTGACGGCCTGTTGAAAATCTTTCCACAGTCTGGACAGGGGTGTTGGTTTGACCGGTTATGGCTATTCTCGTGCCGAAGAAGTTTCAATTCCTGCGTGAAACTCTTTTCACAGTGTTGACACTGATGTAGAGTCTTGGGCTTCCTCGCATGCACCGATTTGTGCCTCTCCAGCTTCGATGGTCTGTCAAATATCTTGCCACAGTCGGAGCAGGGGTAGCTTCTGATGGCCACGACGGGCTCTGGGGTCTTGGACGCAGAGGGACTGCAGTCTGAGTCCGAGTCGGATTTAATTTTCACCAGAATTCCACTAGTGTTTAAGGAACCTTTATCGGCAACTAAGGAATCTTTATCAGCAACTAAGGAATCCTTATCAGCAGCCAAGGAACCTTTATCAGCAGCCAAGGAATCTTTATCAGCAGCTAAGGAACCTTCAACAGTGCCAGATGAACCTTCAACAGTGTCCAAGGGACCTTCAGCATTGCCTAAGGAAAACCAAGAGCGCAAAAAACAGTCAAAAATGTAACACCAGAATACTACTTAATATACCATTGAAGATTTATTTAGAAAATAATCATTAGTTGCAGCCCTATGCCTAACATTGCATTACCTATGTTCAACAAGAGTCAAGTAAAATCAATTATTTGTTCCACCAGTGTAAACCCAGTTATGAAAACAGAACACAGCATCAACACCTACTTTCATCCGAAGCTTCTATTTTAAGGGCTGGTTCAGTGTCTGGACCCATGGTTCAGCTGTAGCCTAGTTTTGCACACACACACAGAGAGAGAGAAAGAGAGAGAGAGAGAAATACATTAGAAATATCATGATGGTCTTATGTGTCAAGAAGGCTTTAGTGTAGTGAGATAGTTCTAATTAGTAGCGCCACTGAATGTCCCATCAATGATTTTCTGGTCATTCAGAATACTGGCATCCATAGCCAGAGACATGACAAGACAATTTGTTTGCCTATTTGTGTGCCTAGACAGATCATGCCAGCCCTGGTGGGTTTGATGTTTACCTGGCAAAATTCTTTGAAGCACTGGGTTGATTTTCTTTGCACTCTACGACCATTTGTCCTGCCGTCTGTTAGCTAGGGTTCATGCTCTGATCTCACGGATACAGGATAGGTGGGCGCTAGCTAGGGACATCTGGGCACCTCAATGTAAAATTGGCTATCTGTCCAAAATCTAATATTTGAAAAATGGCTGTGATGTGAACATGCACGGTACATGCATACAGCATGTACCTGACTCCGTCAGAATTGTCGAATGTTTAAGCATTTTAATCATGTATAATTTACTTCATTTAAAAACATTTTGCAGCAGATGTCCCTAGTGCCCACCTACTATTACCGATCTCACATCATGTCACTGTGGAAAAGTGCATTTGCTAAATGCCTAAATTTGGACCTGGTTCCCTCTCTCTGCCCAGTGCCCCACCCATCTTCTGAAAACTGAATGGAGCTTGCACAAAATAATGTCAACATTCTCACCAGCCACCATAGACCCAAATAATGTCAATAAACTGTGTGGCTGGAGGTCAGAGGAATTGTAAAACAACAAAGATTCCAGCTAAATGATTGATAGTTAGGAACCAAGTGGGCTTTTAGGGGTCTGTCACTCAAAAAACTAAACAAAACATGCAGATTGGGGTGGAGAAAAAGTGACCTGTGGCCCCAGACAGTACATGGGGGCCACTAGCCCCAATATGTTCCCTCAGTCCTAGCCCCTCTCGGAACCCTCCATAAAGCTTTTCTGAAATGTTGATGTCGCTTTATTGTAGGGTCCCTGTTCATAACTATATTTTCGTATGGGAATTTTGGAACGCGGACATAAATATGCTCTCTAACATCGTATCTGCGGCGTTTGACGGCTTTTTTTAGTTTAAGTTATTCTGAATTCGTGAACTATAAGTACCTATACAAGCCGTTAAGTATTTTTAATCTTTGTTTGACCGATTTCGTCGCTTTATTTCTTCTTGTTTGTTTACCGTTTATTGTACCGCCTCCCGGTGTGCGGTTGGCTTGTGCGGCTACGTCCCTGCCTCTGATCTGCTCTGTCATAGCTATAGCGCCACTAGCTAGCCAGATAGGCGGTACAATGAGGTGTCAATAAACAAGGATGGAAGAGAATAATCAAAGCGACCAAATCAGTCAAACAAAGATTAAAAATACTTAATGGCTTCCGCGCCACAGGAGATATTCGCAGCGGCATGTATGGGTACTTATACTTCACATATTCAGAAGCCCTCACACGAAAAAATGTCGTCAAAGAGCGCAGACAGGCCGTAAACACGGTGTTTATGTTTTATTATGTCCGCGTACCAGGTGGCAGGATACTGCTGCAACAGGACCCCATGGTCTGTGTCGTCAAAAATGTCAGAAACTTCAGTACCATTGGGTTCTGCTTGGAGGGCTACCTCAGTCCCTACGCTCAAGGGGGCCACCGATGAAAAGCAAGCAGGGCTTTTAAGTTAATTATGAAGCAATGTTAGTTACATAATATTCTGTAACAGAATAACCACGAGTAGCCAACATGCCATGCTGCCTGCCACACGCGAAGAATTGTCTAATGCTGCATAATCGATATGATAGGACATTGATTGTCATATCATCGTTAATATTAATAAACCACATTTTCTTTCTCGCGTTATTTCATGCAATACTGCCAAGCTAACGTAAAGTTGAGGCTAGCAAGCGAGTTGATGATGCGGCCTTTTCATTTCACTCCGATGCGCAACAAAATAACATTTGTCAAAGCAAAGCTGGAGACATTTGGTTTCATACCACGGGCGCATGCACACAAACACAGAGAGATCAAAACAGAAAAGAACATAGTACGATCACACTCACACACGTAACACCCAGCTAACAAAGCTAACGCAGCATTAGCTAGTTTAGCTCCAATGCTAGTATGCATCCACCAAGGGAAGTAATGGGAGTTGCATTTTGCTGCTACGTGCTGATCCGTCGCTGTAAAGTTGTCATTCCATCGCATCATATCGTCATGTTGTTGAACGTTACCTTACCTTATGTGCCAGCAGTGCCACACAAGAAGTCAAGTCAGAGAAGTAACGCTAGCCCTGGAAATAAGACAAATGGTCTCTGCGTCACGACGATGGCCAGCTCAGCTCTATCTCCTTCCCCTTGCTTTGTGTGTGGTGGTGCACAGTATCTGTGTGAAGTGTGAACAGTGCGCGCGCGCAAGCACGAATGCCTCCCCCATGCACGCAGCCGGCACGACACACACACACACACACACACACACACACACACACACTCACACGCACATATTGCCACCTAAGAGCAAAGTCCCACCCAGAAGTATTGGGTCAGAATCCAGAAATTCCAGAATGTGTCGAACCTATTTCTGGTTGGACTGTGTTACAGCCGGGCAAGACAAAATTGTCTCATTTGGGTCAAAGCGTGTTGCACTGCACATCATCCACTTCATGACAAGACATGATATTTTGTGTGTGTGTGTGTGTGTGTGTGTGTGTGTGTGTGTGTGTGTGTGTGTGCATGTGTGCAACCGCAATAGCTGACAAATTTGCTGCTTGCATTTTAATATCTATAGTTGCAAAATAATTGCAAATGAGTTACAAAATATGACAAGCACAATAGGCTACTGCATAGAAAATGTTATGTTAAAACCTTTCCTCATACGAGACAAAATGGGTTTGCCTTACATTTCAAGAAAGGCCATACTCAAGCTCACACTCAATCCATAATTGTGCATAAAATACAAATTGTACAATAAATATTTGAAAATGACACACACAAAAATCAAAGCCATATGGAAAAACAAATAATATCATTGTCATGGAAAGAACTGGTTCAACACTGAGTTCAAATTAAGTCCTTCTTCTCTCTCATCGATTTGTGAAATAACGAGAGAAGGAAATGCAGTTCTGGATCCCCCATACTTCCAGGGAGTGGATCTTGAAATGTCCCCGGCAGAGTGGGATGCTCTCAAACGTGTCACATCGCTCAGTGAATCCTGCCTGGAGATCTGCTTGTAGGCAGAGAGCATGACCCCCATCGCCACCTGAGGAAAGCCATACACACGTCAAGCCATACTTTTGTGTGACATAGAATGATGAAGCAGGTGATTAATTATGGAAAAAGTTCAAACACGGATATACCGGTAAGAGGTTTCTGCCCGACAGTATATGCATACTCATCCCCGACTCATGCCCGACAGACTCTGGAGTGGAGTGAGTGAGGAAATATAGTGGCCCCCCTCATCATCAAAGTTTCCCACCCCTGCTGTAAAGGGCTCCTATTGGGTCCTCAGAGTTACTACTTTGGAGGATTTGGGGTCTCCAAATCTTTTTGTCATAGGAACTCTTTATTTTATTTAAATGAACCATTTGAAGACTAGTCTAGCATCCTATATATTCTGAGGGGAACATTAGCCAAAACTTGCCGTTTGCCGTGTTGTGAGCTTGTAGATTGGCTATTTTCAGCAAAGAGGTTTGGTGTAGACGGGAAAATAGCAGACCAAGTACAGAGCCTAAGGTCAGCATCTTGCAATAGGTCTGGTCCACAAGATTTGCTACACCACCAGGATACACATGTACCTGTCTAAATACTTCCTCAATGTCAACAAAGTTCACACCCACAACACCAGAGGGAGTTCACTTCAACAAACCATGTGCAACCCAGATTCAGCACAAACATGGAACTAAATTCATGACACGTCACGCCACAATGCGTCGCAAACATGCCCCCTTTCAGAGCGATGAGGGCACCAGGAAATGTAAAGGGATTTAAGCCTCGAACAAAGCCAACAGCCGAGTTGACAAATCATGATATTAAACATATTTGGGGGGGATGAACAAATAATTAGAAAGAAGAAAAACGTATTTTCTTCTTTCTAATTATTTGTTCAGCCCAAAACAATGTGTTTATTGTCATGATTTGTCAACTCGGCTGTTGGCTTTGTCTGAGGCTTAAATGTCTTTAAATAAATACTTTTGGAAACGTCTATGGGAAAATGGGAATTATTTCCTGGTGTCCATATATGCAGATCACAACACTGACCTCATATAACCCTGGATAACCATACATGGAGAAGACTGGATCATCACCTAGATCTGCATATATGGAGCCAACCATACAACCCTACATCTGACCTCAAACCTCAGACCCTTAGATCTCCATATGGAGATCCACCCGTCCTTCCTGTTCTGACATTCCATATGTTGTACTGACCTCATCAAATGAATCACGTCAACACCTTGAAGACCCTAACAGGAGCCCTCGTACAAGGTTTCTACTATGCATGCACCTCTTGGTACCACAGCACCTTAAAGGCCCTTAAAACAAGGCTCCAGACTTCCCAAAACAAACTGATCAGGCTCCTATACTTGGCCTGAGTCACCCCCCGAACCCACCTCACCCCTGCCCACTTTGACAGGCTGGAATGGCTTAGGGTCGACGACAGAGTACAGCATCTTGCAATGGGTCTGGTCCACAAGATTCGATACACCACCACGATACCCATGTACCTGTCTAAATACTTCCTTAATGTTAACGTCCACACCCACAACACCAGAGGGAGTGCAACAAACCATGTGCAACCCAGATTCGGCACAAACAAGGGACTCAATTCTATTCACTATGCCACCAAAATGTAGAACGCCCTACCGACATGCAAATCCCTTGACTCCTTCAAAAATCTGAATCCCCCCATCCACCCACCCCTTTTTCCCCTCACTGTATATGTTTCTTTTCCCTTTTTACCTCCTTTATGATGAATTCCTGTTCTGTTCTTTGGCTATATAGAAGTGTCTATATACGTCTCTAAATGTTTTGATGAATTGAACAAGGTGGACCCTCTTGTAAACAAATGCTTTATTGGGTCGTCCACTCACAGTTAACAGTCTTTGTATTGTGTTGTGCTTGAAATGTACTGTAATTCTGCAAACTGTTAATAAATATTTCAATCAATCGGAAGTCTTCCGTTATCACGCACTGCAATATTCACTCAACTTACCAATAACAACGCTATTGTCATCTCCTGCTATAAACATGGATGCTTGTTGTGCTTTGGGTCTCTTGGGGTCTTTGGCGGTCAGGGGTTCCTCTGAGGGAGAAGTGAAAGGTATGGTCAGGTAGCTGGGGTCCTGAGGGGTCCCAGCTGGACAGGTCAGGTAGCTGGGGTCCTGAGGGGTCCCAGCTGGACAGGTCAGGGCAGTGGTGCTCACTGCAGCGCTGTCATCGGTAGAGTGGCTAATACTGGATGATTGGGACCTCGCTAGTACCTGTTGAGGGTAATGTCTCCTGGCCATGATGTTGACCATCGTTCGCTGATAGCGTTCCATGCTAGGACGAAGCTGAAGAACAAATCAGACATCTCGGTTTACATTTAATAAGACATTTAAATACTAGTCATCTAAGCTGCCTTTGCAATGATAAAATTGGTTCCAAATGTGGAAAATAATATTAAAACACATCTCAGTTTTTCATCAGTGCACAATTAATGATAATGACAACGTATACAGTACAAAGTTAACATAACTAAAACCATTTCAGCTAATGTAAAATGTAACACATTGCTCACCATGAAAACAAAACTCTCTCCAGTTCCAAAATACATGAGTCCTTCAGACTCTTCCTTTTTTCTTTCTATCAAATCTGTTGACAAGAATGCCCCGCAGACCTGTGGGATGCCAACAGGAGCATTTCAGTATCATATGATTGATAATACTTTCTAGTCATAAAAAAACATAAATAGTGCAAGAAACAAAGATTCTGTACATTTAACATTACAATCACAAAAGGAAATATTCACCGTGATCAGGGGATTAAGCTCCAGGATTTATTTTAGAATTGACTGGCGCGCACAAAAGTAGCTTACTGTACTTAAGTGTAACCCTGTTAAATCGTAGAACCCTATATCTGTAGTTTGATGGTAACAAGTTGTATTCACAGTTCAGGACATTATCTGTAAGCATGTATAATACATCATTGATAAGAACTTATAATGTATATTGTAGAAAGTTATTTAATTGAATTGAGTGTCAACAGTCCCACTTACCTCTTCATCCACAGTTTTGAGAATCAAGACAACTGGTTCATGTCCTTCCATATGAGAGTAGAATCTATATGGGAGAGAAAAAAATACATGGATCTGATCAAATTGTCATACTAATAAAAGCAACCAAATTCAAGTTCATAAACTAGAAAAAGTGCCCTTCCGGGCACAGGTCTCCACCAGGTTATCCACAGATCCGTGCAGTTAGAGGTAAAAACACTTTTCGGCCAGTTATAGCGCCACCTTGAGGCTGAGTTGAAATTGTTCATGTGGCATTTCGTCCTCGGCCTAGTGGGAATGTGGGTGCACAATTTCACGGAAATCACGCGATGTGTTCATGATTTGCAGCATTTTGTTTGAAACTGAGCACTCCTGTGAACTTTGGAAGCCAATCTTAACCAATCAGGATGGAGTCTGATAAATCTGAAAGACCCGTTTCGTTGAATGGCTCTAGAGAGACTGTGTACCAATTTGCGTGATGTTTGGACAAAATCTGTAGGTGTACTGTGCAAAAACTTGTTTTGCACAAAGCGGCCTCCTGGTGGCGCTATAACAGGCCGTTCTGGAAAGTTTGGGGCAGAGGTTCATGGTTGGCATCCAGGGAGTGTGTGTGCAAAATATGGCATTGAAAAACTTGTTTTGCACAAAGCGGCCTCCTGGTGGCGCTATAACAGGCCGTTCTGGAAAGTTTGGGGCAGAGGTTCATGGTTGGCATCCAGGGAGTGTGTGTGCAAAATATGGCATCGACCGGGTTAACGGTGGCCGAGATTAGCTGTTCACGGACACACGGACACACAAACGGACGGACGGAGTGCAAAACATACTCTCCCCACATGCCTTCGGCCTGGTGGAGACAATAACTTCATGAAAAAGTTAAAAACATCTTACATTTTAAGAAATGTATGTATCATATAATTTGATTAAAATCTTGCATTGTATGTTGAACATCCTTGAGAAAAAACAATTATGTTGGCAATAATGGTCAGAATTCTCAGTATTTTCTGTTTGAAGAAGAAATGTTTTTCATTTGATGCTCTGCACATGCCAAACGCCCTTACCTGGGACTTCTATAATTTTCAATTACAATTTAGGCATTTAGCAGATGCTCTTAATTCAGAGGCGAATTTACAGTAAACAAGAACAGAAGGTAATACATCAAATACATAGAAATAGTCATCTATGACAGGGGTGGGAAACTTTGATGATGGAGAGGGCCACTATATTTCCACACTCACTCTAGAGGGCCACATTGCATATTACTGTCATAGCAAAAATAGACGATCTACATTCTACAAGGTCCAAACGTATCGCAGTAAGACGCGTTTTGAACTTGTAGATCAGCTATTTTTGCTATATTTTAATTGAAATCCTGAATAATATTGAGCTATTTTTGAATTGGAATCCTGAAAAGTAACCTTTTTTATAATGCATTTAGTTATAGTTATGTTAACTTTATGAACTAAATACATTGGATATTAAAAAAGACAATAACACTTAATAATACTAGTAATTAGCTGAAATCAATAATATCTCAGTATTCTGATATTAACCTGCGGGCCGCAATAAGTTATGGTGGGGGCCGAATGTGGCCCCTGGCCCCGGCCGCCAGATGCCCATGCATGATCTATGACCATAACTAATAACCTATAACATCTGTAGAAACATTAGAATATTGGTACAATGAAACTATAAGTACACACTGACACTATAGAATGCTATGTCTATAGATGATTGTCCCAAAAACACCACTTTTCATGATGACCTGTGGAGGTCACTTGGCTGTGAGACCTAAAACAACATGTTGACAGTGAAAACAGTCTCTTTTTGTTATGTAACAGAAACTGAGTGAGTTTTCCATTGCTTGGATTATGCTGACTTATTGGTTTTCAGAAGTTACTGAACCATTGAATGCAATATGTAAAAATAACAAGAAAGTAGATATAAATTAAATGGTGCATTTATATAGCGCTTTTATCCAAAGTGCTTTACATAGATTGTGCATCACATTCACACATTCATACACTGATGGTGGGGGAAACCATGCAAGGCACCAATCTACACATCAGAAGCAATTAGGGGTTTAGGGTCTTGCTCAAGGATCACTTCGACACTAACCCTGGGGGAGCCTGGGATTAAACTGGGAACCTCATGGTTCCCATCTGGCTGCTCTACCCATAGATATAAAAAAATAGATGCCTCATTGGCCAGGCCTCTGCAGTTCGTTGGAGCGCTGTGTCTCCAACGTAGGCGCCACGGAAGTCAAGCAGGAAGTGCAGAAGGCCATGCGGAAGGCATGCTTGGCAAGCTTCCGCTTTGCTTCCGCTATGCTTCGCTAGGAATCTCTGGTAAGCTTGCCTCCATGTTGCCTTCAAGAGAGACACACACCCCAGAGCCGAAGGAGGCGCCTACCTTTTTGTCTATACCAGCTACTCTACCCCTGAGCCACTCCTGCCCCCAGAGTTAGTGTCGATATGAATATTTTCAAGGTGTTAGAGTGAGTCACTTACGAGGCCAGGCTTCTCTCGTGTTCAGTGGTACTAAACAGCCTGACGGGACTGAAGAGGGCGAAACGCTCTGGTATCCAGGCCCAGACCACCCTCATCTCTGTCCCCGTCACAACACTGGAGCTGAAGGTGCTGAAGTCCACCAACTGGACCGACTGCCTATGGGAACATATACCACAACAGGTAGTTTGAGTGAATGCAAATTATACATTAGTACACATAGTCTGCCAAAAATCTGATGAAACATTAAACAATAGCTACAATGAAGAATATAATAGCCTGACATCTGAATGTTTCCAGCATTTATAATATTCATCTGCGGTAGAAAGCCCCACTTTTCTCACTCACCTCCTCTGGTGGCTGCTGACTCCCTTTTGCATCAGTGAGTTCTTATTGGCTTTGAAAAGCCAATTTAGCTCTTTCCGGGTGGCCATCTTGGTGGTGAAGGCCCTTTCGAGGAGCTTGTCGACGGTGCAGTGGCGTGCTATGTTCTGCACGAAGCTCTCCATGTCTCTCCTGAAGTCCTCCACGTCTGCCACCCGCGATGACACCGACACTTTGTAGAGGCTAAGCAATGCCAGGGCCACCCTGAGGATTGTCGCTGTTTAGTACGTTTGGTAGAATCCCGTTTAAATATGATGATGACATAAGAAGCCACGCAAACCTGGTTTGAGGTATTGTTTCCATGCCAAATACTATCTCCCTCTTTAACTCTCTCTCTCTCTCTCTCTCTCTCTCTCTCTCTACTATCTCCCTCTTTAACTCTCTCTCTCTCTCTCTCTCTCTCTCTCTCTCTCTGACCCCCTCTTAATTTACTGTATCTCGGACTCTCACTCTGACTCTCTCTGACTTGTCACTTTCTCTTCATCTTCTGACTCTTTTCTCTTCTGAATCTCTCTCTCACACACACACGCACGCACGCACGCACGCACGCACGCACGCACACACACACACACACACACACACACACACACACACACACACACACACACACACACGATGTCATTCACCCACCTATAGAGGACCTTGTATCCTTCCAAGAGGTAGACGTCGAGCACTCGGATGGCATATGTGAACGGCAGGCCGGCGAAGATCCACATGATCCAGTCGGAGTAGAACTCAAACAGGTTCTGGTGGGAGCTGGCGATCAGCTTGCGGATGCCACGGCAGTACTTGTTGGCCACGTCTCCAAACGTCATGCAGGACGCCCGGTAGGTGAGGAAGGTCTGGTCGATGTAGCGCTTGTTGGGGTCTTTGTAGGAGATGAGTCTGCTGACACCATAGAAGCACTCGGCTTCGTCCTCGCTGAAGTGCAGGATGAGTGCGACCAGGGCGGGGAGGATGGGGCAGAAGTTCATGTCCGGGAAGTAGTTTCCGAGGCAAAGGAGGATCCTTTTGACGGAATTTAGGCCCGCTTTGTTGAGGCAGTACCTGAATACATACGAGGAGAGAAAACAATGTAAACTGAATTAAATCTTACTTTGAGTCCTCCACAAAACCTTTCCGCTGTAGCAAGGACAACCTAGTAGAAGGGTGCAAACTTAAGGCGGTTATATTTGACGACCAACACTTGGACCTTTTCAGGTCGAATCGTTGGTATTCCTTTAATACATTACCCTGCATCGTGGCTATGAGTTTGCAGCCTTTTAATTTTGACTACCAAAGTGTACCACGTCCACGTGTCATAATATGATATTAGAAATCTATACATGAAGTTTTGTAGTGATTCGACCACACAGTGTATTGAGTCATTGTGGACAAAGGTGATAAGGTGATAATGTGACCATCAAAAACTACAACATAACGTCACACCGCGGTGGTAAGCGCTTCACGGCTCACCAAACACATCTCTCTGTTTTTACTAACAGTGGTTATAACCTAAAACTGGATTATGAATAGGCCTTTAGACTCTCGTAGATTGAAAATGTCAAACTCAATAAAAATGCATCTATGAGGGTCTAAAATCTCCGGCTAACACAACCAGTCACATAGTCATAGTGTATCTGGTACCTGGGTATGTCTCCCACCTCCATGTATTCAGGGACAGGGTGAGAGCTAATCTTCTGTTCCCCAAACAGCTTTTTGGCCACATCATAGTACACGTCCTTTTCTGGAGAGACAGACCTATAAAAGCCACATGCATTTTTATTTGATTCAGCACAGTAACAACTGGATTTACGTCAGTATTTCCAACACTGAAAAAAGGTTTTAGGAGAAATAATCAAAACAAGCAGTGGTGGAAGAAGTACTCACACATTACTTAAGTAAAAGTATCAATTCTGCAATGTAGAGATACTCTGCTACAAGTAAAAGTCTAATGCTTTGTAATAATAATCGAAGTGGAGTAAAAGTACAATATGCCTTTGAGATGTATTGGAGTTGGAGTAGTATTGAAAATTGGAAATACTTCAGTAAAGTAAAAGAAAATACTTCAAGATTATACTTAAGTACAGTACTTGAGTACATGTAAAGAGTATAAAACCAGAAAAATCATTAAGACTTGCATAAGAGTCCTCCATTTTCAATTAATCAAAACATTTAACCCGATAACACTTTTTTCTTAACCTTATCCCTTTCCTTACACTTATAAAAAACAGATATCATGGGGGGCATTGGGGGCCCTATCATAGGGGGGGCAAAATCGGTGAAAAATGTGGATGCTGTTGTACCATGAGGTGCATGCATAGTCAAAGAAACCTTGTATGAGTGCTCCTGTTGAATAGGTTACTTTTGTTTTGCTTGAACTCCGTGCCTAACCTGGAGTGGATGCCATGGATAATGTGGTAGTAGGCCTTAGCCCTCAGCGTGTGGGGCATGGCCCAGAAGCCTTCGCGGCCCATGGTCTTCAACGTCTTGTGGTCACTCTCCAGGAGCTGCTGGTATCTCTCCGCAGCCTCCGGGTCAATCTTCTCCCAGTCCACGAACTGGCCATATTTCATCCCGCAGTGGGAACTTATCTCCCAGTTGTCTGACTCAGAGATGGTCATCATGGAGACCGACTTTAGGCTGCTTTTGCTGCCTGCGTGGTTCAACACACAATGAAAGACTTATTTCACTCTATTTTTTCATCACTCTTACACAACATTGTGTAAGAGTACGCGCTTAGTCGTAGTGTGTGTGTGTGTGTGTGTGTTTCAACCATTGCATTGTATTTATCTTTTGCATGGAAAATATGCCCCTCCCACACAATTTTAACCGGCAGATGTTATGTCACATTGTATTTTTGTTAATACCGTTGAGATCTCTGGAGTGCTTGTTGCCTTTAGATTTGGACTTCATAGAAGACTTCAGCGCTCCCCTGTCTCTATAGGTGTCTTCTGTGCTCACTGTTTCCGAGGCAGAGCTGGAGTATCCCTCTGACGTCTCATAACTGTAGAAGGACCTGTGTGTGGAGCAGCAGTCATTTATCAGTGGTAGAAAAAGTACTCAGATTTTTAAGTGTCTCTGTCACAAGTCAAAGTCTGGAATAAAAAATGTACTTGAGCAAAAGTAACAAAGTATTGGTATAAAAAGTTAATGAAATATATAGGGCTAAAGTGGGTAATGTATGTAATG
>NC_139702.1:24032251-24152251 GCF_964188405.1 Protomyctophum parallelum | reverse complement strand
AATCTAAATTTTTGGGCTATGACCTACTCACCAATAAAAAGACGGGTTGTGTCAATAGAAAGCCTACTTTCCTTAGTGGACGCACTCTGAGCCCCACACGTATAAACGGTACTTTTTGGCCAGAAAGGGATTTCTTTTCACCGGAGGAAAAATATTCTCTATGAGGCAGTTCTCTGGGCAATATCAGTAGAGGGCGCAGCGGAGTAACTAAAAGTATTTTTTTCCGGTGGAAACTAAATCCCTTTTTGGCCAAAAAGTACCGTTTATACATGTGGTGGGGGGCTCAGAGTGCGTCCACTAAGGAAAGTAAGCTTTCTATTGACACAACCCGTCTTTTTATTGGTGAGTAGGTCAAACGTTCGTGAGAATTCCACAAAAGAGGAGAGGCTGGTCTGATTTCGATTTGAGATTTAATACTCATAGTCACATAGCCTTACTGCAGGGCAGAATCGAAGCAGTAGAAGGCTATGGACCAGAGCTAGCTATAGGCTATGCCTTGGGTCAAGTATAGCCTATAGGCCCATATTTCCAATGGCATAGATCAAGGCCAGGGCTGCAGAGGGTACTGCCACACCAGAGCGGAAACCCGTTTTTCACTTCCGCCGACGACTTGCGCAGCGGCCAGCTTACATCTGACGCTCTCCTCCGCGGCAGATGTAAGCTGCCGACAAGCATAAAAATGAAGTGTGTCACCCTGCAGTGATAGGCACTAGCCAATGGAACAGATGCAGCCTGCAGCCCATCCACTGGGCGGTTATTCATTTACTGTAACCCTGATCCTTGATGACATTGAAAATAACTTTATACTTTATAAAATAGCCCGTTCTCTTCAGCCTCCACAGCCCTTCTCATCATCGTCGTCATCCTCTTTCTCCGTGGTGGTCTAGTGGTTAGGATTCTGCGCTCTCACCGCCGTGGCCCAGGTTTGATTCCCAGTCAGGGAACACTGTTTTATGATGAATTCCTGTTCTGTTCTTTAACTATATAGGAGTGTCTATTTGTACGTCTCTAAATGTTTTGATGAATTGAACAATGTGGACCCTGTTGTAAACAAGTGTAATGCTTAATTGGGTCGTCCACTCACAGTTAACAGTCTTTGTATTGAGTTTGTGCTTGAAATGTACTGTAATTCTGTACTGTACTGTGACACACTTGATTTTTATGCTTGTCGGCAGCTTACATCTGACGCGGAGGAGAGCGTCAGATGTAAGCTGGCCGTCGCGCAAGTCGTCGGCGAAAACAAAACTAGTGTAGCCTCGGCCGGGAGGCGAAACTGGGTCCCCCGTTCCAAAGGCACGTACATTAACCAGTCAACTAGACAGTCATGACTCCATAGACAAGTAGCAAAGCAGCACCGTATAGCCTACACTAGAATGCGCCTTTGTCTGTGTCAACATCTTGTCACTCAATTGTCACTCTGACGCCAGGGCTCCACTGGGCGCGTTGCGTCTCCGTCGCGTCCTGCTCGCGTCATGACAACGTCAACGTCACGCTAGAGGTGCTCAGCTCCACCGCAGGCTTTTGAAAACTGCGCGTCAGCAACATTCTTTTATACATGACTGGACGCGTGCGTGCGTCAAAAAACGAACCGGGGCAATTTTTTAGTCACCGAACGCAGCACAACACAACGCAACGCGGGCAGTGGAGCCACCCTCCATTGATTAAAAGGGAACATTCCCGACGCTGACGGAGACGCGACGCAGACGCGCCCAGTGGAGCCCTGGCGTCACGCCCACTTCGCCAACCAAGAAATACAGTAGAGGACTACAGGCCATTAAATAGGCTTCCGTGTGCGTCTCCTCTCGGGACCGCCCAAAGCCCAAGGAAGCTCTTAGAAGGAAGTGAAGTGGTCACGTGACTGGGCTGCGCCATGACACTTTCATGGACACTTTCAGGGGAGCCAAACTACACCCGGAAGTTCGGCAGAATGCATTGGAGCCAATGAGAGCTCAGTGACCAGCTCATGAACAAACATTATTTATGAATGACTGAGACCTTTTTTAAGTGATCGCTTCTGGAAAATAAATTAATATATATAACACGTTATTTTAGGCTGTCTTATTTTTTTTATGTGCATACTACTTAATGTGATTTATTTTTTCAAAGAGCAGAGAGCAGCCCAGGCAGAAAACTTACTATGTGCTCTTCTATAAATACCTCAATAAAAATAAATAGTTATTAAGTCGAAAAACAACCACTCGGAAAAAACGTGTGATATCACTTATGTCTTCTTTCATATTCCTGAACCAATTATATGACAAAGCTCGCAATTGTTCATGAATAATGTTTGTTATGAGCTGGTCCAGCCGGCTCCATTCACTGCCATGTATTCATTGCACTACCGGTGTGAGTTTGGCTCCCATAAAAGTGTCCATGAAAGTGTCATGGCGCAGCCCAGTCACGTGACCACTTCACTTCCTTCTAAGAGCTTCCTTGCCAAAGCCCCGGAAGAAGTCAAAGTGTCGGCAGCCGACAACCGAAACTGTCGGCAGCGCAAAATCTTTTTCCGCTCCTGTCTGGAAGGAGCGTTACAACTGATACGAGAATGAGAAAAATACAATTCACTCAACTTAAGATCACTCAACTCTTACTAGTCACATCACAATTCTTACGCAGTACACACACGCGCACGCACGCACGCACACACACACACACACACACACACACACACACACACACACACACACACTAGCTGGTGCGAGACACTAACACATGAGAGCTAGCTATAACAGCAATATTGGTCCAGATTTCAGTAAAGGTACTTTAAATAGCATACATTTACTTTTATACTGATTAAATTAAGTATTTATAGAAGTATTTGACATCGTTATATTGTATACAAAATAATCGTTTCCATATTTGTGTGTGAACCGCTCCGCAAAACAAACGAAATAGATCCATCCAGCACACCGTACTGACGTCACACCCAAACAAGAAGCAGACTTCTCACAATTACAGTTCGATTAGCCTATGGTTTTTGTTTTTAAACGGAATATCATTAAACCACTAACCACTTACTTCTGATCAAAATGTCCCAAGATCCGTGGTAAGTAACCAATTTGAGGGCTATTCTAAATTAGTTAAACTTCATGTTTGTTTTGAAATGACTGACTGTAATTTAAATCCCTTCCTGCTTCTGGTTTGCTAACATGCTACTACCATAGGCTAACACTGGCTCTTGTAGTAATGCAACCAACATTAGTGTAACTCTATGCATTACTCCTTCATTTCAGTTCTATTTGTAATCAAAATTGACATGATATCAGAAGTCGCGTTCCTGGTTAGCGTGAGAAAATGCCTTTCTAGAATTGTTGTCATACATTCAGAAAAGGCTGCACTTCTGGATTATATTAGGTTTTTGATTGATTGATTGAAGTATTTATTAACAGTTTGCTGAATTACAGTACATTTCAAGCACAGCTCAATACAAAAAACTGTTAACTGTGAGTGGACGACCCAATGAAGCACTACACTTGTTTACAAGAGGGTCCACCCAATTGTTCAATTCATCATAACATTTAGAGACATACAAATTAACACTTCTATATAGCAAAAAAACAGGAAATCAATATATAGTCAACTAAACTTTAGATTTAGCCCTAGAATGGCTGTGATATTACATAATTTCATACACGAAATGTATGTAGCCTAATATTACAGCCATTCCTGGGCTACATTAGATTTTACCATAGGTTTTTGAAAGGCTTAGTTAATACTTTATTAATTAATGTAAAATGTTAAAACTGTTGTAGTGCTCTAATATTTGTCCTTTATGGCTAGTTTTATGAAATCTTTATTACATATTCCATACTCCGCATAGGTTACAAACGTATGATGCCACATGTTGCTTGGTACAAGTCATCTATGTCAATGTTGGAGGTTGGAAGTGCTCGTTAAAAATCACTCAACGGTCCTTTCGAAATTGCACATAATGCAGGAGGCGGCAGGACATTGTGTAACTTGCGTTATTGAAAACGAGCGCTTCCAAACAAACGGAACACATAGAAAAATAATCTCTGCACAGAATCTATTGACAGAAAGTTTGATAACAATGGATTTTTATGAAATAAAGACTGTACAGGTGCACAATGCACCTGTACAGGACTACAGGTGCATTGTGCAATATTGGAGAGTTTAAACTAAGTCGTTTAATACTATCAGATAGGACTTTTCGGTTTCATGATATAGCGTCTAAATTGCTTGAGGCTAGAGATTAACCATTATCATCAGCTGTAGTTGACCAGCTCTCGGGGACAAGTAGGCCTGTCACAATTATTACATAATCGCCTAATCACAATTATCTTTTAGACAATCTCAATTATGTTTTTATTATATACATGAGTATATACTCCTTTTGAAGAATAGCTAGTTATGAAATCTGTATTACTTAACTTATTCCATAGGTTACAAAATTATGATGCCACATGTCGCCTGGGCCAAGAGGTAGCAGAAAATATCCATGAACGAAACAGGCAACAAAGAACTGGGGGAAACCCTGCAAAGGTGAGTAATGTCTTCGTAATTACCACATAATTAAAAAAATCCACAAAAGGTGCTATAAACACGATACACCTACAAGTGAAATAAGATGGCTTATTAATGTCTTCCGCTGCCAGATCAACATGACCCTACGGGCGTCTCTCCAGAAGCTGAAGCAGAACATTCCTCAGCTCAAAGAGGGTTTGCTGCGAGCGTCGTCCTCTCGCCGCATGTATCCTTACTGACAGACTGACACCATCACACCAGGAGCACTGGTGGAAAAAGGACCGGTACTCAGAGGTTTTACTTAAGTTAAAGTATCAGTACTGCAATTAACCCATTCTGACCTGAGATCAGATTCTATAAATGTCTTCTACATCCTGACAGTTTTCTGAAAAAGCTATGTTTCTATGTCAGTCGTTCTTCGATTTTTCAAAAATAGCAGACCTACAAGCTCGTAGCGCGCCACTCGGTGGCGCGCTATGAGCTTGTAGATCTGCTAGATCTGCAGTATCAGTACTGCAATTAATGTAGAAATCCGTAATTCAAAATTCACTTGAGTTCAGTATAATGTACAAAAGTATTGGTATCAAAATAAATACCACTCATTTTCAACATTTTACTATGTCATTAATATACCTCAGTTGTTGTGTGGAAATAATAAAAAAAGTCCCCCCCACTCTGATAAAAATCAGTAACATTATGAAGTATATCTCAGTGAAATCACAAAGATGTACTTCATAATGTTACTGATTTGTTTTCAGACCTCCAGTTCTAGGCAACACAGAATGTGGGGACCTTTTTTGTTATTTCCGCAGTATAGTAATGACATAGTAAAATGTTGAAAATGAGTGGTATTCCCCTTTAACAGTTTGACTGTTTTTTACGATTAACCCGCATTTTAATCAACCCCCCTTCACTGCCGAGATTGTTGTATTACCTTTAGAGCATACGCTGAATTATTTGGGCTTTTAATCCGCGAAAATCCATCAAAAAAAGCTCCCGTGGTTTGTTATGATCTGTGTGTAGCATCCACCATCTTGGTGCACCCGGAAGACGCACACAAGATTGGTTTCAATGAGGCGTTGCAGCCAATGCATTTCCATTGGCCTCAATTTCCCAGAAGCCCTAGCAGCCCACAGCATGTGACGATTTCCGGTTTCGTCATCACAGCGAAGGAATCCAGTCTCATACTCCGCGACGAAGACGGATTTTCTTTTGATTCATTACATTACGGCGGATTAAACACATAAAACAAAAGGCGGGTATGTCCGATACGGCAGCGACATTAACCTGGAGTAATCCATTCGGGGCACGGAAACTGTTAAAGTACCAAACGTAGGCAGAGTGCAGAATGACCCATTTCACACGTTTTCAAATGTATTAAAATAATCTATTTTCAAGGTAACTGGTAACTAAAGTTTTCAAATAATCGTGGAGTAAAAGTACAATATATGCGTCTGAGATGTAGTGGAGATGTCGTAGAAGTACTAACATTTTGAAATTCTCAATAAAGTAAAAATCCTCAAAATTGTACTTAAGTACAGTACTTGAGTAAATGTACATTACTTTACACCACTGTGTGGAAGTCATGATACTGAGATTCCAGTGCATGCATACACAGGTTTCACTTAATGTTTGGTCTGCAGTGACAATTCTATTCCCATAGAGGGTGTGAGAGTATTGCATAAACGTAAAGGATCCATCTTTTGTAGCAGTGGTTTTCTGATTTGATAGGAGAGAGCAAAAGTTTATCAAAAATAACAATTCTACATTCTCTAATTGTGTAAACTTCTTGTAAATTAAGTAATGCAGATGTTATTTAACTCTGAGAGTGTAGAATGAAACCAATTGTTCTAGATCGGCTATTTTCAAATGCCCGAAATGTAAACTCTGCACCAAAAGTTTGGAAACTTAACTTTGGTCGGTTATTTATACCCTTTAATAATACCAATTTGTATCAGTTTTTTCCGTTGATTAGTCCCCTTTACACGAGGTATAACTTGTAAGGATTGGGCCTGCAGTGCACAGCTAATCGTGTGGGTAGCGCCTCCAAAAACATTGCCAAAATGGCAAATGGTTGGTATCACCCTTGATTTGAGTTGCTTAGCGGATTGGACGATTGCACTCCCTCACAGTAATAAGGAAAAAAACAATACATATTGGCCATTTTTACACTTTATTCATTTTACACTCGGTATTATGGAACTCAGTAGCCGAGTATGTGGAAGATCCATACACAGCCACAACAGCTTGCACCTACTCCCAATGTTGGTCACTAACCTAGCCACATTTTGCTGTGGGATGGCATCCCATTCCTCAACCAGAATTAGTTGCAAGTCAGCCAACGTGGTTCTGTGGGTCACTCTAGCACGTACAGCACGCCCAAGCTGATCCCACAAGTGTTCAATTGGGTTGAGGTCAGGACTCACTGCAGGCCATTACAACCTCTCCACTCCCAAATTCTGGAGGTACTCTGTGATAATCCTGGCTCTGTGGGGGCGAGCATGGTCATCCTGGAGGATGGCCTTAGGTCCCAGATGCTGAAGATATGGGATTTCCGCTGGCTCCAGAATCTTATCCCGATATCTCACTGACTGCATTGAGATTGCCTTCAATCATAACAAGTTCTGTCTTGCCCGTGAGAAAGATACTGCCCCATACCATACCAAGTTGTTGTGGCTGCG
Organism: Protomyctophum parallelum; assembly: GCF_964188405.1. NCBI lineage: Eukaryota > Metazoa > Chordata > Actinopteri > Myctophiformes > Myctophidae > Protomyctophum > Protomyctophum parallelum. The sequence continues at coordinate 24,145,085 of NC_139702.1, read as the reverse complement.
TATGGATCTTTCAGACGCTACTGAGTTCCCTAACTGAGTGTAAAATGAATAAAGTGCAAAAGAATACTGTTGTTTTTTCCTAAATAACCTTTCTGCACTTTTTAAATAATTAAAATCTACAAGGTTACTAACTAGTAACTAACTACTTAGTTTCTTTTCACCACTGGACCAAATGAAGCTGTTCCCCAAAACGAATTTTCTGGCCTCCTTTAGTGACCTTTTGAGTATTAATGGATGACATTGGGATCTGAACCCACTAGTCTGACGTCTATAGGCACTGTCCACCCTGAAGGTGCTTTTAATTGTGTTGACCTTTGACCCTGTGTGCCGTCGACCTTAACGCGACCTTCTCAGAATGCAGTCGGAGGCCGACCGGAGACAGAACCTAGTGGATGACCTGGTCACCAGGGAGAAGCAGCTTATCGCCAGCTTCAGGGGCGACGTCACGGAGTCTGAGCCTGCCAGGTATCCCAACCCCACTTACTTGATCCCATTGAGACATGACACCAGATACTACAAAATGTCTTCTAAATCCTGACGGTTTTCTGAAAAGCCTATGTTTCTATATCACTGGTGCTCAAACTTTCAACTTGTCAAGGGCCCCAAAAATGATATGTATTTGGCCGCCGACCCCCCATCTCAAAATGTTTTCTACCAGGAAAAACGTTCACTGTGAAAGAATATATATATATTCAAAGATTTGTGCCATGTTTTCACGATTTTTCTACAAATAGCAGATCTACAAGCTCATTGTGCCGCACTCGGTGCCGCACACAAAAATAAAATAAATGTATAGACATTTTTCAACATGGAAACGATTGACGATTATGCAAAAATAATTACGATTAGCCGATTATACATTGCAGAGTCCCTTTGAAACATCCACTGCAGTACCAGTATCCACTGGTACAACAACCAGCTCTCCAGTTTGTTCATGGAAGTTTGGGTCAGGACGACTGTCCTTAGCGCCTCAAAATGGAATAGTGTCTCTTCACATTCAGTCTGGGACAATGTAGCTTTCCCGTATGTGTGTGTGCGACTGTGCGTGTAACTGAAGTCTTGTGATGTGACTAGTAAGAGTTGAATGCATTGTATTTTTGCCTGGCCTTGATCTAGTACCATTGGAAATATGGGCCTAGGCTATACTTGACCCAAGGCATAAAGCCCACCTTGAGATAAATACGGACTAGGCAAGTGTGTGTGTGTGTGTGTGTGTGTGTGTGTGTGTGTGTGTGTGTGTGTGTGTGTGTGTGTGTGGTTAGCAAAAAGGAACACAAACAGACAACTATTTTGTTGAGAGTGAGTCTGTCCATCCTAAATCAAGGGTTGGGGCTGTCAGCAAAGTTGAAATAAGCATTATAATGGTGATGCTCACAGACAAATGGTGGCCCCAAGACCCCACCTTTCATATGTGATCTCTTCTGAAGACTCTTTTTTTATGATATCTGGCGCCAGTTGTCCAATTAAAATAATGAGACTTCACTCTCTCGCCTCTGTCCCGGACTAGCGGGGTCGTACACTTGTTGGTCTCCTTTGAGGATAAGTCACCGGTCACTAACTTTGTGTGCAAAGCTTGTGGACATCCGGTGCGACCCATGCACCTTGACCTCCCCCCTCCGCCTTCCATTGGACGGAAGCCTGTCTCTCTGCACATTTTTTGTAAGGCATTGGCCGTCCTTGCTAATTCGTTAAGAACTTTTCTCGCCTCGCACTGATGATCACACATTTTGCACCTTTTGAACACACACACACACACACACACACACACACACACACACACACACACACACACCAAGCTTGATTAAAGAGGTCGATAAGTCTAAGTTTACAGTCGAGCACTCTCCAGTGCGCTTTGGTCGTGCCACATGTGCGGGTCTAACCGAAGCGGTGGATGCCACCGCGCATATCCTCCTCATGGGAAGATTCTTTATGGACATGACAGCGCAGTATAAAAGCATAGGAAACTGGTAGTCATTACCTAGTGCAGGGCCTGACCTTATCAGCCTAAGTGATATGTATTTGGACAGGATGAGGAAATGGTGTTACATCGTGTGGACGTCCGCCGGATTTTCATATGCTTTTTCTGAATTAAATCATTCTGATGGTGACGACGATGCCATTCAGTCTTAATAATTATCCAGTAGGCTCAGGTGTCTTTTGCAATGCAGAGTGATACAATTAATCACTGATTCATCCGATTTGATAAAAACGTTTGTTTTTTATGTCCATTCTTTTACAGTTGACTATTAGTATAGGCATTATGGGGTTTAACCTTGAATAAATTGCAATAGAAACGCTTTCAGACTTTTTCGTTTCATAAATATGTTAGTACCAACATATCAAAAGTCCTAAGAAATCCCAGTGATGGAAAATAAAATAGGTAATGTTACCATTGACAGGCATTGAAGGCAAAATTCTCAATTTTTAATTCTGATTTAAGTAGCATGTGACGTGCCAAATTAGGCGGTTTTCATGATTCTGAATCCATTGCAAGCATTTGTTTTGCACGAAAAACACTCAGCCATAGCGACTGTGGCTCAGGAGGTAGAGCAGGTCGACCAATGATCCATTGGTCGGCGGTTCGAATCCCGGCTCCTCCTGTCTACATGTCGAAGTGTCCTTGGGCAAGACACTGAACCCCAAATTGCTCCCGATGTGCTGGTTGGTACTTTGCATGGCTTCCGCCGCAATCGGTGTATGAATGGGTGGGTGAATGTAATGCACAATCTATGTAAAGCGCCTTGGATAAAGGCGCTATATAAATGCACCATTTACCATTTACCATGATGGTGTCACTCGCCAAAAAGAACAGATCTCGCTGGTGAGCGACAACATTGGTTTATGTTTTTATTATTATTATTCTTTTATATATATAATACATTTATTAATTTTAATGAGAAGAAGACATACTTTTAGAAACATGACATAACCAAACAGAACAAACAGGAAAACAAAAATAATATATCATAATATTGCACATGCGACCATCTAGTTCAGACGACATGATCCCCAAGCTCAACCACATGAGTATTCACATTTCCCAGTAATTCTTTTCCATCCCAGGGTCTATCTAACGACACCATTGTAAGATAATTTAGAGTTGCTTACTTGCTTCCCAGTGGGAACCGGTGTATTGTTCTTTCAGCAAAATACATTTGGAGAGGGGAGTTTAATATTCCTCACACAAAGCATCTCCCTTGTAAACCGAGCAAAAATAATTTGACACGTTTAGGCCCGTCACAATTATTACATAATCGCCTGACGTAATTTAGATTTACTTTTTAGATATTTGCTTACGCCTTTTATTGGTTTTTTGAAGGGACAGACAGTAGGCTGACAGGAAACGGGAGAGAGATGGGGGGATGACATGCAGTAAAGGCCGTGTCGGGCTCGGGAGTCGAACCCGCGGCACACTGCGACTGGATTACCAGTCGGGTGCCCAGACGGTTATGCCACCGCCTGTGCCTCGCCTGACGTAATTATTTGAGATAATCGCAATCGGGCCGGCAGTGGTTCAGGGGTAGAGTGGCCGGTTGAACGGCCGGATGGGAACCGTTCTCAGTTCGATCTCGAGCTCCCCCAGAGTTAGTGTCGAAGTGTCCTTGAGACTCTGAACCCCTAAGTAATATAAATGCACCATTTACCATTTATTTTGTCATAATCGTGTTGAAAAATGTTCTTGCATAAAAAAGCATAAATAACTGATCTACAAGCTTACAACGCATCACTTTGTGTCACGTTGTAAGCTTGTAGATCAGCTATTTCTGGAATTTTTTTTAAATATTAAATTCATAAAAATGCCAGTATTTTTGTTGGTATATTTCTCTCGTTATTTGTCATATCTGCCTTGCACACTTTGGTTTATAATGAAGGCAAACAGAATTGTAATATTTTCAATACATAATGTTCCAGTTTCCACTGCCAAAAAAACACTATTAAAATTGTTAATCACAATTAGGTGTGTGACAATTAATTGTCAATTTAAATGTGTAATAGTGACAACCCTAGCCACGTTGCCTAGATTTGAAGGCCACTCTGTGCTCTGCCATCTTTCCTCCCTCTTCCACATCCCAGCAACTTGTCGTTTATAGTTGATTTCCCCAGTGATAATTAGTTAACCTCTCCTGTCCAAATACGTCGGTCAGGGGCCCTTGGCGTTCAGGTGCAGATGGTGGCGATCTAGTGTTTTGTCGGCATCCCACGGATGTGGCTGACTGATTCTGGTGCTCCCCTACCGACTGGTTAATTGGATCAGCTTTAATCTTCACACAGTGGGCGCCGGCATGAAGGAAGTGGAGGGCTGCCATGCAGTCAGATAGTTACCAAACATGTCAAAGCGATTAGGGCTGAACCATTTAATTCACCTGCCTCTCTTACGGCGGGAGTCTTGTCTGTTGTCGCGTAGGCAAGGAGAGAATAGCACGGTACACTTCACTGACCACTTACGAAGGGGATCGAGAGAGTAGAGCTGTTAGAGATGAATTGATATACTGTGCAGCAATTGGATATAAACTGCAAACGAAAAGATCCGAAATCTGGTATTTTAATAATAGTGTAAAATCATGTATAAAGTGTGAAAATGGCCAATGTGTTGTTTTTTCCTTATTACTATGGGGAAGTGCTATCGTCAAATCCACCAAGCAACTCAAAACGAGGGTGAATACCAACAGAACAATATTGCAGGGGATTTTTGAAGAACTGTGGGGGAGCTACGCATACATTTAGCAGTGTTGCTCCTTTCACGAATGCCCAATCCTGACAAGCTGTACCTCATTGTAAAAGTGATCAAGCAACGATAAAAATTACATCAAACACAATACCAATTTCCATTATTAACCCAATTTGTGCCCAAGACGTCTCCAGACGTCCTGGGAATTATAGTGTTGGAATAATCGACCGAACCTTTTGTGGGCAGTTTATTTTCATATGCAGAGATTAGCCACATTTCATTTCACACCATATACCATACTGTTGAGTTGAACCATAATTAGGGGTTTGGCTTATATTCTCTTGGGAAATTGAGTATGTCTTTTAATATAACGGTCAAATGTCTCCATGTGTTGGAGCCTGTGGGAGATTTTAGTGGGCTAAGAAATCCCAGAGTATCAACCCAATGCTGTCTCCGTCTTAATCATGTCCTGAGTGGTGCATGGGCCTACATGTGGTTGCCGGGTCACTCCTCCTGGGCTTGACCAGAAGACGACTGACTCGCTCTTGACAGACACAGTTTAATCCTTCCTCACACAGAGACCTCGAGCCCCTCGCCGCAAGACAGCCCCGAGGTCTGAGACACAGCTTTAAGCTATTACCAGAAGAATAGCTCTAAAACCACACAGCCAGTGTTAAGCACAACACAACATGGAGTACTCTGGTCTGTCGCTATGTCTGGAAGGCAAAAGAAACCCATTGCAACCGAACCTACGGGCCGAGATTAACATCATGCGCTGTTTTACATGACGAGTTAACTAAACCTGCCAAAAAAGCATACTCATTACTAGATCTTAGAAGTAAAGACTAACAAGCAAATAAATAATCTTCTGATCTGGAGATCTTTTTGAAAGGTTATTTGTTGTTGTAAATGTCCAAAAGCTTACAGCATAGAATGGTGAACATAAGCAGTGCAGATGTGATTGCTGCATGGGCTGCACACACGGGCTGCACTGGTAACAGTTTTCTGAAAAACCTAGGTTTCTATGTCAGTGGTGCAGGTGCTCAACCTTTTTCATGTCGAGGACCAGCAGAATTACCTGTATTTGGCCGCGGACCCCCATCTGAAAATATGTAGTTCCCCCCCACACACACACAAAGAGATTTGTGTTGAATTTATTTTACAGCCGTACAAGCTGTGAACTAGTATATTTTTCAATAGCCAACGATAAAATCTAAAATGACATTAGATGCTTTCCAGGTTTTAATAGGTGAACTTCATAATACCAATATGCACTTTGATTGGTCCGAGTGTCATTAGATCGACAACCTACCTCAAAACCTAACCTAACCCTGACCGCACACACGGGAGCAGCACATGTTCGACCTCATGTCTGACCGTTGTTACTGCATGTCGGATCTTTGGTGTGTCGGATCTCCATGTGCATCGCCTTTGATTCCATTACTGTTTGTTGTCAGGAAGACATTTGCTCTCCTCTGATACTTGTTTGAGAATGTACCCGGTAACGGTTTCCAGAACAAAATCATCTTCTGCGTTTAATGATTTTCCAAACTCTTGATTATTGATGATGAGCTCCTCCAGTGCAAGCTTTTGGAGCAAACCACACACAACGCACACTGATGATCACAACACTCCCACAGGTCGACGTTGATGGCAGGAACGAGTGGAAGCGGGACATCCAATCCCTGGCTGATTAATGAGCCAGAGGAGACTAGAGCGCTGAGCTTCGGCCAAATCAAACAGCAACAACAACAGATCATTGAAGGTCAGTGCACGCCCGGGACCCCGTAGTAGAACATATGATTTCCTGTTAAATGGCCAGGCTATGATTACGAGACTCTCTTTCACATTTTTGGTTTCTGCAAAACGCCCACCCATCACTTGGGGCCAGACTGGTCTGCAGAAGACACATGATAATTAGGGCAACATTCAAGTTGACGATTAATTGTCACACAAATAATTGTGTTTTTGGCATTGGAAATTGGAACATTATGTATATAGATATTACATTTCTGTTTACCTTTTAGGCTTCATAATAAGGAAGTGGGCAGATATGCAAAAAAAAAAAAGAAATATGCCAAGAAATTACTTGGCATATTTATGAAATTATGAATTTTATATTTAAAAAGATAGCGCAAATAGCTGACCAACAAGCTTACAGTGGTGTGAAATGGTGTGTGTACATAGAAGTGGAGTGTTCTATTCTTGTAGATCAGCTATTTCTGCTTTTTTATGTTTGAAAATGTTATAAATAATTATGTAATAATTGTGACATGCCTCATGATAATGTGAATTTATGCGACCAGATTTACCAGGCTAGGCTCAGTCAGCTTAAGCCTAATTTATAATGAAAATTATGTTTACTATTGACTTACAACGACTTACTAAATTGGTTAGGCTTTAGGCATACAACATGTAACAGCACTGTCCTGTACTACTGTCATGTGTCATCCCTCCTCTCTGCTATCACTCTCCTAGTGTTACCACTTTTAAACCTCTGCTCATGTACTCAAAGCAAATGAAAGCTTCAGTCCCCTGTGTTATGCTGCATTCACATGGGATCAGGCGGTAACAAGACCACTCACCCCGTCCCTGTTTTTCCTCCTGGGATTTTCCCCAGTGAGGGGTGAGAGAGGCTGGACGGCTGTGGAACTTGAAGGACAACTGACGTGCGCTTATAAGAAACAACAAAAATTAAAACCTCTGCGAAAGTGAAAGTGCAACACAAGGATAAAGGAAACATTAAATCTAAAATGTCCAGTTCGCTAATTCACAACAATTACTATTACATTGTTGTTGAAAATTTGAATTTCTCTAACTAAACTTTCACGACAGCAGATAGCCTAAGTATAATATAAGTATAGCATATTACAAGTTATGAATCTTGAACCTAAGGCAACTATTGTAAAGGTAGTTTGCTGTAGTACATAAGGCAGTGTGTTTAATCTGCATACAGGGCTCCCGTCTGCCGCTACCATGGCCGGTTCTGGCTGCAGGCCAGTGTCCCGTTTAACGTCCTGCTCCCGTCCACTAAAATGACTTCTGGTTTGACGTCTGCCATCGGCCTGATCCCATGTGAATGCAGCATTAGATTTAGCCACAACAGGCCTGGGCCGTGGCTCAGCGGTCCAGGCACCTTGGCTGGTAATCCAGTTTGGCAGTGTGCCGCGGGTTTGACTCCCGATCCCGACGGCCTTGCATGCATGTCGCCCCCCCCCCAATCTTTCTCCCCATTTCCTGTCAGCCTACTGTCTATCCCTCTATAAAATATATAATATAAAGGCGAGAGCCCCCCCCCAAAAAAAAAAAAACTGATTTAGCCACACCAAATAGAAATTTCATGCATTCCTACTAGCCATAATAACATGACTATCTGTGTTAACTTTAAAAAGAGAGCACAGTGCACCTCCTCATGACTTATGAGGAGGTTGAATTGACGGTAATGATCCACACACACTAGCACAGGCACAGTGTTTGAGATTGTAATTCACATCTAGCAGATATAAGCCTTCCCCTAGCTTTCTCTGTTTCCTGAATGACTCCCACGTGGCTTGAACACCCAGTCTCTCCAGTTCACCTGACTCCACATGACACTCACATCGCAATGTCTCCATTACGGCTCTGGCTATTGTCAGTCTGCTATGGGGGAGCCCTGTTAAGACAGTGAAACCGAACCACATGGAGGCTTCAGGTCCCCACTGGGAGTTCTGGTGGAGCTTGGTAATGGCGAGTGCATGAACCTGCGGTCATGCCAGATTCCTGTGGTAGAATGTGTGTCAAGCACGGAGACCCTACAGTTCTCTTCTCTTCTCTTCTCTTCCTGTCTCGCGTCTCGTCTCATCTCGTCTCGTCTCGTCTCGTCTTGTCTCGTCTCGTCTCTGTTCTCTCGTCTCTTCTCCTCTCTTCTCATCGTCTCTTCTCTATTTTCTTTTTCTCCCCCTATCATCTGTTTTGGTTGTTAAAATATTTCTCACTGTGTTCCTCTCCATGTTGGCCGAGTGCCGTTGTAATAACAGGAGTAAGGCTGAGTGGGGTAAAGTACTGAATGACTCACATGTGGCACAGTATACACACTGGACCCCAATAGCCTGTCATTCCTGTTGCCCAAATGGTTGCCCCGTGAAATCACAAGTGCAGTAAATTGCTCCCTGAGCCTCCCCTCTGTACAATTGAGTCATTAAAACAGAATTGCCGCGTTGCTTTTTTGTTTTTCCTACCCCACTGCAAGGATTTGAAAAGCATTCTTGAGCTCATACAGTATGTTGATCGCCATTCACTTTTTCTTTTTTGCTGTTTCTACTCGTGTTAATCTTCTCTGACTTTAACCCAATCTCCGCCTCACCACTTCACCCTCTTGCTCCAAATGGTAGCAAATAGCAATTTATCCTATATGTGTTATTTTTCCAGTCCAGGATGCTGGTTTGGACGCGCTCTCAGCGGTCATCAGCCGACAGAAGATGATGGGCCAGGAGATTGGCAACGAGCTGGATGAGCAGAATGGTAAAGTTGTGCGTCTACTGTCTATGGGGTGCATGGATTAGTTCACTAAATTCCAGACACTGCACACTGTGTGAAATCAATCAGACATACAGTACTGGTAATGGAATGATTCAGTCACCTTCAGGCATCCCCCCTGCACACACACACACACACACACACACACACACACACACACACACACACACACACACACACACACACACACACACACTCTCGAACACACAACCACAAGCGACCATGTTCATGGTAGATGACCTCATTGTGAGGTTGCATCCGTGTCTGGCTATCCATAGTTCCTCAGCTGAACTGTGTTACTTGGATCCATGTCCTACTTCTTGCCGAGGGGAAAATGAGCTCTCCGTAATGCTACATAGGGGATTATTATAGCCCTCACTTATCCTGGAATCAGATCTGTTCTGAGCTAATGGTGCTTTTGGAGATGTATATGACCAAAAATATTACCCATAGCCTATAAATAAGTCCATCACGGGCAGAGGCAGAGCAGGCTGGGTAAAGGAGGCACGCAGAAGCTCCAGACTGTGTTTCTCCTCCTCAGACAGGTGGCACCTGAGACCGAGGCCTTTCGGGACGATCATCTGACAGCCAAGGAACAATTAGATCCTTTAATGTATGGCCATCAAAAAGCTTTAGCAGTCAGTAGGTGAGGGCCTAAGTGTGTTACTGCGGTGATACAGTAGAAATATAATCACTGGCTGTGTTTGCTGTGGACATGAAGCACTCTGTGTGTTGTTGCCCTTCTGGGAGTTTCAAGTGTTTCGGGTTCCTCCTCGTGAGAGCGAGAGCGAGAATAGTTTTATCGATGTGCTCACATGCTCCGGTTCCACCAACGACGTGGTTTCAGCCTCTGAATCTTTTTGTAAGTGCACTCACGTACAAATTGCAGCAAATTGAGTCAATTGACCAGACGTTTCCCGATGACCTCCTTCCTGACGGTAATCGATGAAGTAGTAACTGTACGTTAGAGATGTCTTTCCATAGGTTTACTCATATTTACTGCTAGAGCCAACGATTGGAGGGGGTGGAGGAGGTGTTTAAAGACGTAGTGAAATGAAAAATATGTTTTCCATACTTTTGGAGCATATCCATGGTCATCATATCATTATATCAAAAGTCCATAAGAATAAAAAATGTAATTACTTTCTTTGAACAAAAACGTGCTCCGATTTTGATTACAGAACTACTACGTTTTTACATCCCAGGCACTGTATTACTCATTTTAAAGTATCAGCACGCTAAAATATGTATCTGAAAACATTTTAGGTTAGAAATAAGCCACGTAGTAGCAGCACACATGCTTTGCTGGCCACCTGTCTCTCATCTGTAAACAAACTCCACGCGTCGCAGATGTAGCGGAGCTACAGCCCATTAGCCTGAAGGGATGCAACGCTCTGATTGGTTCAGAAACACACAGGCTTCTGTTTCAGACTGAAACATCCAAATAAAATGGATGAAAATACCCCCTCATCCAAGCAGGAGAGGAAACACTTAATTCACCTACTGTACCCCGGCCGTAGGGCTGTCACGTTTACAATACGTTTTTTTATTAGAAGTTAGGCATCAGTATAATAGTGTAATTTCAATCGCATCATACATACAATATTGTTATTTAGATATATATATATATATATATGGAATGACAGCCTTTTATAACATCAAATTAAGATTAAATCAAGATTAAGAAGTTTTTTGGCATTGGACATTGGAACTTTGATATGAATCAAAATACATTTTCAGTTTGCCTTTAAGGCTTCATAATTAAAAGAAATAATGCACAGGGCAGTTATTACAATTTACTTATAAATATACAAAGAAATTCTGACATATTTAATAATTTTATACTAGTCCTTACCCGTTCTGAATATATGAACAGCAAATGATGTTCAGTGTGGGTAATGTGTTATAATAGATCACATTACTGATAGGGGGGAACGGGGAATTGTTTACAGATGGTCTTGGGAAGTTAGGTTGGGCACAAAAGTAGGCTAATTAGTAGGCTACTGTAGTTTCTTTTGCATTGTATACCAATGATAGCTTGGTATTGTGGCTGCTTTGGAGAGGTTATCCTTTAAGATGAATAATCAGTTGGATAAATATGATTTGAAGTGGAACGTGTTCCTCAGTCATGTTGCAGGTCCTTTGGTGTGATCCATGGTCAGGCAATGCCCTTTTGCTTGTTTATTGTATTAATATACATAGTCCTTACCCGTTGGACTATTGCCCCCCATAAATATATTTAATTGCTCTTCATTTTAACTTGTATAATATATTTGTGTCTTTTTTGTGTGAATAAAAACAGCACTATAACATGAAAATATTTGTATAAATGCATGGTAGGGAAATGTTTTCATGGCAAGGACTGTAAAATGTACACTTATTAGCCCACAGGCCCCCATTTGAAAAGTATGAAAGACCCCAGTTTGATATGCAGCACTGAAAGTATGGGTTGTCGCACAGGTATTCCCAAATGTACATTGTGGGTAATGTGATGTAATAGATCATATTATTGATATATGTATTTTGAGGAAGAATTGCTTTAATATAGACTTGTTCACTGGAAATGGAAAAACAGTACATCATAGTCATACATAGTAGTGTAGTAATTGCATTTATGTATGTATATACCTGTTGCGTTAGTGGTGGACTGGTTGTTGTTGGCACGGGCAGCAGCGCGAGTGAGACGCTTACGCTTTGTATCGCAGCTCCCAGAAAGTGAAAGTGATGGTCGTTTTCTTCGTGGCATGTTGTTTGTTGTATGTAGTAATTGTGTCGATGCGTAGGCTACTGTTACTAAGGTGGAGTGTTCGTTGGTCCGAGTTGTTTTCCTCGTGTGGGTCTGATGCCAGCCTGGGGGCGGTGTGAAAAAGGGGAAGTGCGTTGGAGAATGCAAGGGGAATGTTGCACTGGAAACTGTGTCCCAGTATTAATCTGTGTCCGTCCCAACATACATTTCACTGGTGACACTGGTGACACGTGATTTGCGGGGAGATGAGTTGTTCAGTACCCCGGCTCCGTTAAGACCTCCATATAATTATGGTCCATGCCTGTGTGAAAACTGGGAGTGATTGGTGAAGGCAGTGAGGAGATACGGCGTTGTTTCTGACATTCATTCATTGTTAGAATTATATTATGATGATGATGATAGTATGATAGTATGATGATGATAGTAAAAATAGCATGTCCTTTGTGGCCCGTAGCACAAAGGACATGATTTACAGTGAGACACACATACCAAATAGGCAAATACTCCGGCCTCTATGACACTTAGATAGTTATTGTACTGATTTCACTGTGAACAATGATACATTTTCTTTGCATTGCAGCACTGATTGTACTGGTTGCATGTTGTTTGAATAGTGTTACGATTACAATGCTTGGCGATTAATTGTCACAAATAACTGCGATTAAAGATTTAATTGTGTTTTTGCTTTTGGCATTGAGCATTGGAACATATGAATGTTTAGCTTTTAGGCTTTTTGGACAGATACAACAAATAACTTATTCTATTAACTTTATACTTCATATGAATACTGGAAATAGCAGATCTACAAGCTGAAAACGCGTCACGTTGTTATAGAAAATTGAAAATTAAGCATAAGCATCACAATCTTTCCAAACGTCATAGCCCACACACACAGGCCAAATGTCACCATACATACTCCGCAGCAGGTGGCCTGTCTGGGAGCCGCTTCGTTGTTTTTCTGCTTCGTTGCTTTGCCTGTCTGAGGTGCACCTCTAAACCACAATCCTACTGCCAGGGTAATTAGTGGGCTTTTGGGCTAAGTGCTGCTTTCTTTCTCCTCACAGCCAGCCAGAGAGAAACAACGTGATGACATGATTAGTGTTTCCCCTTGAAACGACTCAGACTCTGTCTGTCCAGGCCGGGGAAGTATCGTAAGTCGATTGGAGGACACAGGTGTTACTCAATCCCAGTGGTGATTGTTGTTGGGCATCGTACAGTCAGTTGTCTTGTTCTGTGATTGGGTGAGATTGAATAGATTTACTTTTGATTCACTTCTGTTGGAAAGAAATAACAAGAAAGGCTAAAAACATTAATTTACTACTACTCCCTTGACGAAATTGATTGTCCACCTGGAGCTGTCTCAGACGCCAGTCACTTACTTCAATGCCAGTTGCCATTCCCCCTAAGTACATTTACTTAATAATAATAATAATAAAGCTTTATTTGTATAGCACCTTTTAAGAACAAGTCACAAAGTGCTTTTACAGAGAAACATATTAAAAACATAGCAAGGAGAACACACAATAGAATAAAATACATGACAATAACAACAAGAAATCACAAATCACATTGAATGGGGTTGAATGCAGCTTTGTAGAAGTGAGTTTTAAGGAGTGATTTAAAACGGGGCGCAGACTCGGCAAGCCTGATCTCTAGGGGCAAGGCATTCCAGAGAGTCGGTGCGCGGATGGCGAATAGTTACAAGATGCTGTACAGCACGCGGATAAGTGCTGTACTTAAGTACAATTTTGAGATATTTGTGCTTTACTTGAGTATTTCCGTTTTCCAATACTTTTACCTCTACTCCACTACATCTCATAAGCAAAAATTGTACTTTTACTCCACTACAATTATTTGAAAACTTTAGTTACTAATTACTATTGTAGATTTTGATTGTTATTACAAAACATATATTAACCACTTCAGCTTTATACATTTTAGACCATTTAAAAATAGCTGATCTACATGCTCACAATGCGTTGTGATGCATTTTGAGCTTGTAGAATGTAGATCTGTTATTTACATGAAATGGGACATTTCTGAATAATGAGCACTTTTACTTTTGGTACTCTTAAGTACATTTTGAATTCCGAACTTTTACTTACAGTAGAGTACAGTATTTCTATATTGATATTGATACTTTTACATACAGTAAGTAAAACATGTGAGTACCACTGCCGCTATGTTGTGTGAAATTGTAATATCCTTCGATGTCTTCTCTGGACAGACGTTCCCAAACGAATCCAGAGCTTGTATAATCAAAGAAATTACCAGAGAAAAAAGAGCTTCCTTTATGCTCGGAAGGATTGCAGGGCGTTAGGCTGATTTTGGCTACTGCTGTGGTCAGAGAGAGAGATTGTTTTAGCCTGCTCTCCTCTTACCTTATTGAACTAGAAACGGATCACTGCTTTAATGCTTGCAATAGCGTGTTTTTCTTGTCTTTTTTTCAGTACTTGGCGTCAGTGTTTCCAATAATATGAACCTGAAGGGGTGGGCGCTGAAACTGAGAATCACACCGATTTCCTCTGTGAGCAAGGGTGCAAGAAAGCAAACGGGGGGTGGATAAGCTTCGATCAAAAGTGCTTCACGCCATTCCTGCGTCTACTCCCAGAAGTACACTTTACTGTATGTGTTTTGAAGGGAACTATCTTTTCCTGTAAAGCGCCCCAAATCCTTATATCCCCATCCCCAGTGTGTGTTGACTGTGTTCTAATTGGCTCCATCTGTTGAAACCGAAACCGCGAGGTCTTCACACTCATGCGGTTCCACCTGCGCCACTTGGTATGAAGCGGAGATGGTATCACAATACGTCGTACATAATCGTATCATTTTATTGCTGTACGGACTTGCGTTGCATGAGTTTCACGTACTGTAAAGTGCCCCCCCCCGGGGGCTCTGCTGAGAGGTGATGAAGAGAGTGGAAGTATAGGTAGGGGGGGTTTCCTCTACAAGGCCCAGCCCCTTCACTGCCTCTGTCGGATCTCTCTGCAAATTTACAGCTAGGCTTCAAGTTCACAAGGCCCACTGACACCCAGCAGTGATTCACAAGGTGTCCAGGGCTCTGGCCTTGCACAACTCCTCCTGTCCCTCCCTCGACCTCCCCACCATTCCCCTCTTTCTTTCCTCTCTCTGTCTCTCCTGCATCCCTGCACTCTTTGAGTTATGTGTGGGAGAGACCTGGGATCCCTAAAGTGTTTTGTTGGGGTGGAAGAAATGGGGATATATCACACACAGAGAGGTAGATTCTGGAACTCCTTGCAGACTAATAATTGGGGTTGATTGTGGGGTTTTCCCCCGTACCATGTGTGATGCAGGGGAGCTGAGGGGACTCTAGCTTGCTAGAAAGAAAGTTTACTTACTTTGTGGGGTCACTGCATTTGGGGCAAGTCTATGGGGTTTGTTTAGAGCACTTATGACATAAACGTTTGCCAGCCCAAGTCTACGGACTTTAATGTTTGTTTAGGGCACTAAATTACGGCGTGAGACGTCATGTGGCTGATATAATACATATTGTAACAAATTTTGTTTCATACAAGAAACAAGCTGAAGGATCAAGGAAAGAAACAGTACAACTGTAACCAATGTGAGAAAAAGCTTCACAAGAAACGGTGAACTGAAACGGCACCGGAGAATTCATAGAATAGAGAAAGTAGTCAGTCAGATTTTTGGCTGCCACCTCGTCATGTAGCAGCCAAGTCTATGGAACCCCCCCCCCCCTCCACGTGTGACATACAAAAGCACAAAAAAATAAAATAATTTAAACTTAACTTAACTTCACACAAGTGTGATTTTATTTTTTTCAAGATGTGTCACCCTGAGGACTCGGCCCTTAGTTGTACGTCCCTGGATGTCAGGAACAGCTTAGGTTATTGATGTAGAGTTCTAAATACTTGTTCAGTAAAAAAGTGTTCAGTAGGAGTAAAGGGCAAACTATTTGTAAAGTACAGTTCGTCTTCATAGGAGACACCGACGCTCACTGGAATATTTTTCCTACAGTGTCATACTTAAATTACTGGGTTATTGCTTGCGACAGCTTTGTAGGTGATGCATTTCTTTCTTGTATTAAATGACAAAATAGACAATGTAAAAATGTAACGGGATAGTTTAATGCTTTTTGGAGAGCCAGGGAAAATAAGTTGTAAATTAGGAGAAAGTCGTGACTCCTTGTTGATCCCGACAACTTCCCATTGTAATCAGAACTGCAGAATCACTCCCAATCTTCCGCTGTAGTCTGAAAACCCAGCTCTTCAGACTCCACCCTGCAGTCTGAAGCACTTGCCTTAGCACTTGCCCTAGCCTTGACGACCTTGCAGGTGTATACATAGGTTAAATTTCAGGATACATTTTATGTAGACATTGCTTTCTATAGTGTAAACTTATAGTTTCATTGTACAGATGAGATTTTCTACTGTTAGACAGATGTTGGGTTCTTCGCTTATTTCTGATCCTTGATGACTGGAGGAAGGAAGGCACTGGAGCAACTCAGACAGTTTAAGCCCTTATTTTATTATCGGGGTGCAAGTAAAAAAGAGACAACGTTTCGATGTATCAGTCACATCTTCGTCAGGTCATGATGACTATTTGTATGTATTTGATGTATTTCCATGTTGTTCTTGCTTACTGCAAGTCATTCTGGATTAAGAGTGTCTGCTAAATGCCTAAATTGTCTTAAGTTGTTATCGCCCCGTAACCTTGGCATCGGAGTGTCTTGATGTCTTCCCGTATTTTAGGGTTCCGTTTCCCCCTGATAACTGTACAGTAGCAGTGTTTTCCTATAAATAGATTAAGCCCTTTGTAGTCTGGCCGCTCAGGCCTAGTTTATGACCCTTAGCGTCAGGGGAGGTTGTAGTCATTTCCTTTTCGGGTAACGATTCCCTCTGGGGTCACCTGGGAGGATAACCCCTCATAGAAAAGTTACAGGTGAACCCAAAGCCCCTGGCAGCAGTCTCCTCTGTCGAAATGTTGACCCAAGTGGATTGTAATGACGAAATGAGCGACTGGGCTGGCGACTTCGGGTCTCAATTGCGTTTTCTAGTATTAATCCATTGTAAACAGTAGAGTTTTTTCCACTTCATCTTGCCAGTCACCATACAGAGAAAAAGTCAATCACAGTTGTCCGGCTGTGAGGATTATTTATGAGGTGTGCTATCGTCGGGGTTGTTCATATTTCTACTATGATGTAGCCAAACATCAGCCTTATTTTCATTTCCAAACTCAATGTAGCAGAAAATGGCCCAGCACGTACTAACTAAAAGGGCTTACGTCAACAAAAGTGGAGTTTCTTTTTCAACTTAGATCAACATTGTTTGACTTTATTAGTGTTGATATTTCTCAGATTGTGGCCTGGAACAATGACATCAGCCCGTGTCAGTGGCTTGTGGTTATAAGTGACAGACGGAGGCAGGCATGGCTTGTTAAAATGGAGTCTTTTTATGGGGACAAGGATTTGAACTTTAATTGCCTTCAGTTGCATACATTCTGTGTTGTGTTTTCACTTTTCATGTGTATTCAATTCATTGGTATGTCTAGCTAAGATTAGAGGTCATACAGTATGTATAATTCTGAGTGCACAGCACGCAAGCACACACACACACACACACACACACACTCTCTCAAGTGAACTTGATTCATGAAAGACACCGCCGATGCCGCGTCGAACGTTGTGAAGTTCGCTTGGCCGACTCTGCTCTGTTCGAGTTGCAAACCGATGGGCACAGAATAGTAAATGATGTTCTGGCGAGAGCGTTTGCCCCGACTGCCACTCAAAGTGGCTACTGGCCAATCACAGTGCGTAAACATGAAGGCTATTCTGCACTTGCTGTGCTGCCACGTGAATCACATGACCGCAGAAAAAACCCACTGAGCTACAGGGCTGGGAAGATGGTTACGCAAAGCATTCCAATGACATGAGTCATTAAATCATGCATGCAGGCTGACGGCTGTGGTTTGGGACAGTATTGATCTTATCACACCAAATTGTTTTTGGCAGTAGACCCACGTGCACCTTTTGAGACCAACCATGGGCAGATCGTGGCGACGCATAATATTCTATGGTTTTTCAAAGGTTTGTGAAAGACTCCTGAAGAATTCCTGGCAGTTGTTGGACAGACAATGTTTTATTATTGTCGGGGAATGAATTCACAACCTATCTACGACTACAAGGTCAATATGTTGCGAGTTTGTAGACCGATACTCTCAAGACAGACTCAGTTTAGCAGCTGAATTCAGACAGATTCAGATTCAGACTTGTGTGAAGTGAGGGGCATTATGGTTATGTTGTCCTCCCCTCAGAAATCGATACAACGCACAGGCGTACAAGAGTTTGTGACAGAACCTGCGATGGCAGGCCAGGCATGTACTAGTAGTGGAAGATGGATGGATGGATGGGTGGAGGGAGGGAGGGAGGCCTGCTGCATGGCTGTCTGGGGGACATCTGGATGTGATCCTGGACTGTGCTAAAAGAAGCAGACAAGCTGCAGATGATCATCTGGCCATAGGGCCAGGCGGCTGTCCTGGGTGACTGTCTCCATTAGACACCCACTGTTTGTGGTATGTGTGTATGTGCTTGGGGGGTGGGGTGGGCGGGTCACACAGACAAACAGAACGAAAGAAAGAACGGAAGAAATTGAAGTATGATAAAATAGAGAACTCAAATTCCTCCAATCTCTCACACATTCCAAAGTGAATATATAACGATATTAGGGATGCACCGAAAGGGAAATTCTTGGCCGAAACCGAATACCGAATATAGGAAACAGTTGGCCGAAAACCGAATACCGAATAGCCGAATACATCTTCGTTGTAAAGCTACCTGATTATGGCAAAAGTCATGATTATGGATTTTCATAATCGATTCATTGGGAGATTATTTAAACGATTAATCGATTAATCGGATTATGGCACCTTTTTGCAATTACCTTTAATGTTTTAACTAATAAAAATGAATACTCCTTCAAAATTAATATTTTACCCCCTTTTTTATACAATTTGATTTCATTGCCATTCCTTGTACTTGTAATGATACTGTAATCTGTAATGTTGACCGTGTATAGCTGACTGTCTTTCTTTCCATTTCTATCTCTGGCCCAATTTATTTAGCAGCCATATTAGGATGTTCTCTAGGCTCTAGTCTAGTATCACATTATATTGCCAAAGTTAAACAGCACTGAACAACTGATCATTGTTAAGCAAAACGTTCACGGACATTCTGCTTTTTGCCCTATGCCCACTTCAATGCGCTGCTGAGATTACAGTCACAGGTGGAACAAATTTGAGGAGCTAACGAGCAAGCTACTGCTAGTGTTCGTCGTAGCCTGCCTGCAAGCTCACAGATTCAGACATTGGGGAGCATTTTTGGTCATACGACAAAAGAATAGACAGTGGCGGTGCTCACAAATACCATGTTTTGGGACCTGTTTTGGCATTTTGCAACCTGTTGATGAGCTCGCAGTTTTCGCGGAGCGCAGCCACAGAGCAACTTGTGTGTGTGTGTGTGTGTGTGGGAGAGGAGACTGAACTGGGAGACGGAGAGAGAGAGGGGTAGATGCGGAGCGCTCTGGTTACGTTCAAGACAATCGCGTGTTGTGTTTATACCGACCCGGTGTTTTGACTATTCAGTGATATATTTCGGCCTATTTGAGCCGAAACCGAATAGGCCGAAAATACATTTTTAGCCATTTTCGGCCGAATATTTTCGGTGGCCGAATTTTCGGTGCATCCTTACGATATCGTTATATACACCAACTCTGTCATTCACCAACACTGACTGAAAACTGAAAATCACGCTTTTGTTTACTAGCAACACAAGTCGTATGGAAAAGTATTCAGGTTTAGTTTTGTTGATGAACTTGATGAGACATTCCTTAATTGCAGTCTACAGCAGCAGAGACAGATTCAGCGACTCTTTGCGTCACCCGCCCTATAAAAAAGACAGAAGCTACTCAACACCCTTTCCTTCTCTCGCCTTCAAAACCAGACCCCAAAGGGGTTTAGACAAATCATCAGCCATCTGATACTGTATGCTGTCAGCCTTGCTGCTGCTATCATTTGTCCCATTTCATTGCTGTCAGACATGTCACCAGCAAACTCTGCACTGTTAATTGTTTGGATAATAGTGTTGAAGCCATATGTTGTGCTATATAGATGAGCAATAACTGGGTGAGTTCACAGAGAAGATTGTGCGCACATCTTAAGAAAACATTAAGTGGAAGGAAGGAACATCCGCACTTTTGTTTTTAGATTGCTCCATAGACTTACTTTATTTTATTGGCAAAAAGCTGCAGTGTTTCGACCGTTAGGTCTTCATCAGGCAAAATAAGTAAGTCTACGGAGCTCTAGAAAGTGTGCGGGTGTTCCTTCCTTCTCCTCCAATAACTGGGTGAAGCATAGTTTCAAACATAAATAGCCAAACCAAAATGTTTGGGATCTCCAAGGACAGGATTATTTTATCCACAGTGCACTGTAGCAGCTAGAGCTAGACCATTTGTGTTGCTCGGCCAATAAAGCCAAACATTATATTTTGTTTTGAAATCAAGTCTGATTTATACTACCGGTAGTTATCCAAAAGCTTGCGATGCGACATGTTGTGAGCTTATATGGCATTTATTTCTGACACACCCACGAGCAACGAGGTATAACATGGCTTCCAGTTTACCCCCTCCACATACTTGAGCACTTTCATGGTGAAGTAAACCGAAACCATTTAAGACCCAAGCACGTTGAAGTATATTATCATTATTATTGAATTACATAGACCACATTCCTGTCACGTGTTTTCAAAATGGCGTGCTTTTAATCTGTCATCTCGTGTAATATTCGGCAGCAAATTACCAGGTTTTACATAAACATACCACCATCATCGACGTGCCAAAATCTGACACTGCCTGCTTCGGGGCTGATGACAAGTTTGGCGCCGAAGCAACATGTGGTTTTATAAGAAGACAATCATAATCATTCCCTTTTCCCCCATATTTGTCTCGACAATACCCTCCAAAGCAGTGATTCTTTCCTATTTAACCTATTTAATATCAATGACCCCAGTTTGATATCCCAAGGATAAGGCTACGGATGTCCATTTGAAAAGAAATAATTTGAACTCTGGGACCCCAATGTACACTGTAAATCCTCCCTGTTATTTTAAACGGTAAGTGTATGGGTCCTTTTAGTTCCATTTGTACACTCTAGGAGTTACAGACTGGTTCAGGCATCCATGGGGTTCCCCTGGAAAGTAGGGCTGTCACCATTACACATTTAAGTTAGCCGAGTATCTCGGCAACATTGAAAATGAGGCGCCTGCCCATCAACTGTATACTGTACTGTTGAAATAAAGTGTATGATGAAGTTGACGGTTAACTGTGATTAACGATTTAATTGTGTTTTTGGCATTGGAAATTGGAATAGAAATTACATTTCCGTTTTGCCTTTTAGGCTTCGTAATAAAAAAGTGCACGGGGTATATACCAAGAAATTACTGTCATTTATTATACATTTTATACTTAAAAGAATATCTGAAATACCAGTAGTTGATCTACAAGCTTACAAGGCGTACCAAAGTTACGCATTGTAAGCTTGTAGATCAGCTATTTCAGATTTTTTTTTATGTATGAAAGGTTTCCACCACGGACACAATTATGACAATAATTACGATTGCCTCAAATAATTGCGATTAGACGATTATGTAATTACTGTGACAACATTACTGAAACCTCCTCAAGGACCCCTGGGGGGTCCCTGCCGGACCCCCTGTTGAGAAGCAGTGCAGTAAAGAATGGGACCTCAGTGAAGTGAGGTGTTATAAAGTCATCATCTGCTGCTGAAGCTCGCTCTCTCTTCACCGTGTCCACAGTTTGCGTCGCGATACATCAAATCGCTCTTCCTGGCATCTGGGAATTCCTGCCGCTGGCCTTTTAATGTGGGGGTCTTTCCTGCTAACAACTGTCACCAGCGCACATTCGTTCCAGATGGATCGAGGTGAATCAAAGCCACGGTTTGCCAGGCCAGACTGCAGCCTGGAAAGCAGAGAAATACCTCCTACGGTGCTTTTTATAGCATCCATAAAATGAAACGTATCAACGCCGGACTACATTTGAAAGTGTATTGTACAGGGATTATTCTCCATAAGGATGAGGAACATGTGCCGCCCTCAAATTATAACAGTATTTAGACTTACTATATGAAAAAGAAAAAAACGTAATCATGCGGAACTTGAGCTCCGCATGGGAACAGCGTGGCTCCAACGTGATCACCGTCTATGTACAGTGGGTTCTCAATCTGTGGCCACCAGGGGGTCCCCACATGATATTTTCCCTAGATGACAGTGAAGTGACAATTTAAGGACTTAAGGAAGAAAAGAAAGACACTGCATCAAAGTTAATCAAGAAAAACTATACTATAAAATCTGGTCAAACATTGGCTAAATTGACAATTATTAGACATTTTGAAAGACGATCTAAAAGCTCACAATGCCTTGCAGCACGAGGTGTTGTGATCTTGTAGATATAATTTCACAACATTCATCTGTGGAACCGCCGGCTTTGATTGGTCCAGCTCCAGACCGGACCCACAGAAACCCTCTTCTAGACCAGTGTTTCTCAACCTTTTCAGGCAATGACCCCCCAAAATGGTCATATTTGAACTGGGGACCCCCACCCACTATGACAAGCACTTGGAATGTAGGAGTTGAGGCATTACATTTTGTTTAACTCAGTTCCACAGATTAATAATCTACAAACTAACAAAGCCCCGCAACGTGAGGCGTTGTGAGCTTGTAGATCGGCTATTTTCACAATATTGCTTTTCATTATTTTTGATGCAGTAATGGTATTTTTTCTTTCCTTTCTTCCTTCTTTTAAGGCTTTAGAAAGGTCTTAAAATACCTTAAATTGTCACTTCACTCTCCTCTGGGGGACCTCCCCAAAATCAGGTGGCGACATCCCTGGGGGTCACGACCCACAGGTTGAGAACCACGGTTCTAGGTGGCTTGGCTCTGAGGAACCACACCGTTTCTATTTAACGTTATGATAAATACACTGGAAATTAGCGGATCAGTTTTTTCACAGCTGCTCTGCTCCCAATCCCATCCTTTGCGTGGCCATATCCACCTATCCACTTCAATCTGAATGGGGGAGCGTGGAAACACCACCACCCCACTCAGGGCCAGTGTATCTGTACCGTAATGCCATGGCTCCTAGGGGTCAGGAGGTCTAGCCCATTTTGACCTGAGATCAGATTCTAAAAAAGTTTTCTACATCCTGACAGTTTTCTGAAAAAGCTATGTTTCTATGTCAGTCGTTCTTCGACTTAAAAAAAATAGCAGACCTACAAGCTCGTAGCGCGCCACACATTTCTTGTGTACACTGGCAGTAGGCCGAGGAAGTAAATCCACAACTATTTTCTGTTAATGCGAATCATTTCTTACCGTTTAGAATTTGAATTTTATACCAGAAGACAGTTGATGTTGATTGGACAGAAACATTGCCCTAATATGGAGATGACTGACCTCTCAGTGCTACTGGCATCATAGTACTGACCACACGATAGCTCAGATCCATATTAGAGCCGTTGTTAATGTTAATGTTGTAAGAGTCCTGTTAATGTAGTTTTTTTTATTGGATGGTGAAAAACCTTTTGAAAAGATAAAATAAAAAATAAAATAGTTTTACAAAAAAGGATTCAGGCACTTGCTCAGTGTGCAGGCCCCTTAAGTAGAGACTGTCAAAGCTGTGTGTCTAGGACAATTTGTGTAGTCCGACAATTGGGCAAAAACAAATCCATGGCAGCCCAAATTTAGCAGATCTGAGAAGCATTACGCCAGCAATGACTCCACCACAAAGTAGGCTTAATATTTCTAACATATGGGGGAGATGTTAATCATTGCCAGGTATGACCACTTTCTCTCCCTTGTCACTGAATAACAGAGATTGTGATGGGGAATGACCCAGTGGCTCTCGGCCAGCAGAGCCACATGAGGAAACGTTTAGACAATCACTTTTGTATGTGGCTTTTTTTTCTGTTCTTTTTTCAAACAATCCACCACAGGCACAGCGTCCATAGGGACTCGAATTCTCAATATCTTTTACATTTACATCAGCTACAAGTTACAGTGCCACTACATGGCCATGAAGAACTTCCTGGGCCTGGAACCCAATGAAAGGCACACGGATTCAGTCTGGAACCCAATGAAAGGCACACGGATTCAGTCTGGAACCCAATGAAAGGCACACGGATTCAGTCTGGAACCCAATGAAATGCACACGGATTCAGTCTGGAACCCAATGAAAGGCACACGGATTCAGTCTGGAACCCAATGAAAGGCACACGGATTCAGTCTGGAACCCAATGAAAGGGACACAGATTCTAACTACCGTAATTTCCGGACTATAAGCCGCACCTGAATATATGCCGCACCAGCTAAATTTAGGGAAAAAACCAAATGTGTACATATACAAGCCGCACTGGACTATAAGCCGCATAGAGGCCATAGCCGGCCATAGAGATAGATTTATTTAGGTCCCTTAGTGGCCATTATGCCATCCATAGATTAGCCGCACCGTTGTATAGGCCGCAGGGCTGAAAGCATGGGGGAAAAGTAGCGGCTTATAGTCCGGAAATTACGGTACTAACTAAAGTAGTTTCAAATAATTGTAGTGGAGTAAAAAGTACAATATTTGCCACTGAGATGTAGTGGAGTAGGAGTAAAAGTGCTGAAAATTGGAAATACCGAAGTAAAGTAAAAAATACCTCAAAATTGTACTTAAGTACAGTACTTGAGTACATGCACAGTACTTAGCTACTTTACGCCACTGCTCAACAGGTTGTATTAAGATGGAGATGGAAACAACCTCTGCTTTGTAGGGGTGCAGACTGCAGAGCCACAGGGTGAAACTTAAAGGGGGTGTGTGATTGATGAAGCCACCTTCCTGCGCTTGTCTTTAGAGTGTCACTATGCTAATTTAACTTGTGTCTGAACTGGATCATTCATCCCACGGTGGGTCAGCTGTGACTAGCGTCACTATGCTAATTGTCCTTGTTGTGGTGTCTGAACCTGATCATTCATCCCACGGTGGGTCAGCTGTGACTAGCGTCACTATGCTAATTGTCCTTGTTGTGGTGTCTGAACCTGATCATTCATCACACGGTCGGCGGGTCAGCTGTGTGACCCATGTTGTCCTGCACCGCCATGACTCTGGCAGTGTGACAGTCACAGCATGAATAAGACAAACAAACAATCCATAGACTGCCACATGACATCACGGGGCGAACACACAAAGCCAGACATTGACAAAAAATACACTCCTGTGACGTGAGGGTGCTTTTTATCACAAGGATATCATGATAGGGGTGGGGGGGGGGTTGACATACACGTATTTAACGTTTATTTTTCCATTAGCCTCGATACCCAGGCTTTCATTTCGTCTGCGCGAAAGATGAAAGCCTGGAAAAATCCGTGGGCTGAACCAGTCTAAAAGTGGGAGTCAACCCTTCCGGGTGGGCGTCGCTCTAAATGATGTGACGTAGCGCTGCACTAGGGGGGAGAGGAGGGGCCGGGGGTGACGGACAGATCGATGAGATCCAATCAGGGTGCGCGCATTTCTGAGGCGCGACCCGCCCCTCTAGACGAGAAATGTCTCTGTTTGGGTCAGGCTATTTTTCCATTGACTTGTCTTCCGTTTCCATGCCAGCGTCTTAAAGCGGTATTTGTCTTCAGAAGCATTAATATTGTCTTCAGAAGCATTAATATTGTCTTCAGAAGCATTAATATTGTAACTTCGACACAGCATAACTTCAGAAATGATCCCAGAACGCCGGCGTTCTGTTAAGTTACCGTGCCACAAACAGGAATTGGAGTCCTTTGTTTACTTCTTCCCATTGGCTACGACCGATCACATGACACGCGTCAATGCTGTGCAGAGTATATATATATATATATTTTACATACGGTATATTCATTTTATTTTATTTTTTTATGTGAGGGCCACAAATTATTTTATAGATTGTTTAAGCTAGATGGGCGGGCCGCAGAGCGACTAGAACCTCTATACATTTGAAAACTTAAATGTGACATTCTGCACAAATTGTACTTTTACCTTTGGTACTGTAAGTACATTTTGAAGCCAATACCTTTGTACTACGGACATTTACTTGTAATAACAGCGTATTTCTATATTGCAGTATTGATGCTTTTACTAGAGTAAAATCTTTTACTACTTTTTCCACCACTGCACATTGATGACTTCAGGGATCATATACACGTGCAGAGAGACAAACGGACAGACTTGTGGAGTTCTGCTTCTAGACAACCACCGATCCGACAGATTCCCAGTCGGCATTGCACTCGCTCATGTCCTCGGAATTATACACGGAAGGTTTCACCTGGTGGGACGGGTCCCTAGGTATGAATGGAACAGGCACGCAGAGATGCATGCTGTACATTTGTAGGACTAGGCCAGGGGTCGGCAACCCAAGATGTTGAATGAGCCATTTTCGACCAAAAAAATTAATTCAAAATCTATCTGGAGCCGCAACATTTTTTTAGCCATAAAATGCTTATATAATGAAGACAAAAGGGCTGCAAGTGGATATTAGCCTATCTATCAAAATAAAAAGTGCGCTATGGTTTAACTTTCATTACGGGCCCGTTCGGAAATAGCGCACTGAGCGCACTGTGCAATGCAAACTAATATAGGCGAGTGCGCTCCCGGTGCGCATTTCCGAACGCAGTCAACGCACCCTCCATTATTATGCCATGTTTTTTGCATTGTGTTCTTACCCGTTTAATGTGATTTCTGTGTGTGGACATCGCTGGAGAGCTTCTCAACACTGGGCACGTAAAATGTCACTTTAATCTTCACACACAACTGCGCAGGCTCTCATCGGTGAGGCGTGTGCGGTATTTGGATTTAATGTAGTTCATGTTTGAGAATATCTGCTCACAACGTTACTCCACAAATACTCCAAATGCGAGTTTCTTCATGTTCACATAATTGTCTGGAAGAGCATTCCATGTTTTCCACACAAGTGTGTCGTGTTTTGGGAGGTTTACAATATCGGTATTTGCCTGTATGCTTAATCTGCAGTGACAAACTATCAAACAATAAAAAAGTAACGTTGAAAGACATTTCCAGGGAAAGCATGCTAAGTTTGCATGAATGAGAGAAAGAGGGCTGTTGCAGTCACAGAACTGCTGAAGAAAGCAGAAGGGAGCAAAGTCAGCAAACTATAACTTTTAAGAAGTGGATCGCAATCATCGCAGCTTTAAACTCCACCACTGCTGGCTGCTGCTATAGTTTCGTTGCAACACGGGAGATAATACAACGTCTATATGACTCCTTCATATACTGTAGTCACCGTCTGTGAACGGCTTGCCACGTTTTATTTATTGTTTGATAAGTTTGTCACTGCAGATTTAGCCATGGTGCGTCATGGCAACTGCAGCCTGTTTTATGCAATCGCTACATTTACATTGTAAACGTGTACATAAACATTCAGATTCCAAATATAAAGTACTCGCCACGTGTGCCACTGGTGTTAGAATGTTGCTGGTACAGCGATTAGCATTTCTGCATCCCGCGTTGTTTAATAAAAAGCATTTTTATCCGAGCTGTTATTTTGCCATTGGCTTTCAACTACGCGCCCCCAACCGGTGTGCAACTGTGGATTTCCCAACCCCGTTTGAGACAAGTAGCCGGGGCGCTCGGATAAAAATGCTTTTTATTAAACAACGCGGGATGCAGCAATGCTAATCACTGTACCAGCAAATTTCTAACCCCCGTGGCACATGTGGCGAGGACCTTATATTTGAAATCGGAATGTTTATATACACGTTTGGACTGCGATTGCGTAAAACAGGCTGCTGTTGCGTCATGGGATACTGCAGATTAAGCATACAGGCAATCCATCTTCTGCATTGGCTGTGAAGGCATAAGCGTCTGTCCACGAATTGTTAAATCCTCTGTTTTCGTCGGCTATCTTTCTTTTTCTCCCTGTAGATGTAGAAGCCATAGCGTAGCAGGCACCAGCCTCACACACCCACCGGTTTGTTTATAATAGTGTCAGGCGCGCAGCATGCGAGTGTGTCGCATGCTATGACGCGAATTTTAGTTGACATTATTGAAACTTAATATTTATTCTACACATTTTTACAAAATTGGGAAACTTAAGAATGTTTCTGTCACGTTTTGCCTCCTACAGAAACCATAAATGAAAAATAAAAATGTGAAAAAATAAACATTTATACATTTTCATCGATTTTTTTGTAATGCTACAGAGAGCCACCAGGGGAGTGCTCAAGAGCCGCATGCGGCTCTAGAGCCGCCGGTTGCCGACCCCTGGACTAGGCAGATGCCCATTGCATTGGCTATGAATCCCCTCCAGTTCTCATGTAGCCTGTCACTTCGTGACAAATCCAAATCCATGGAACGCAGCGAATCAGGCTGGATCCCAGGCTAGTTCTCGTGGTCGTTATCCTAAGAGTACCTGATTGTCTGTGTCCCTTTCATGAGCATACCTCCTTCCATGTGTCCCCTTTATCGTATTCTCCCTATCTGTCTGTCCGTGTCCATATGGAGACCCCAACAAATGCAGGCCATTACATTAAATCGGAAGGCTTTCAGAGCACCCAAACCTTGTAGAACACACACATGGGTGCTAAATCACCCCTAAGAAACTTGCAGTGTGTGTGTGTGTGTGTGTGTCTAACTGCTATCCCTTCTTACAGTTCTCAATAAATCATAAGATCAAATAGCAGGCAGCTGATCTGGTGGCCCAAAAAGATCCTGCTCTTTCACGGCTCATCACAACAACCTCCTCGTGGTCTTCTAGTGACACTATTTTTGGACACCACATCACAACTCATCCTGTATTTACACGCCCCTTGGGCAAACACTACGCACTACTACCACCCTTAGCTGCAAATGATGCGAATCAAGTACACGATAAATCAACCTTCAAGCTCAAACTGACTCCGCCTTTCCAGTGAGTGCAGGTTTTTCCTGCATAGAGGAATGTGTGGTGCCCCCCAAAGAGGTTTTAGTCACCCCCAAAGGAAAATGCAAAACTGCCACATTTATAAGAGAATTGAGAATAAAATATATCCACTGGTGCCAAGACAATGTATTAATTGCCTATGAACAGATCAATCACTAGGATTGCAGCCTTCCCCTTTGAATGCTTTATGGCATTCTTTCTCCCTAAAACTCCCTCCCTTTCCCCCTTCCTATTTTTTACTTATTAAAAGTTACATCATATGGAAGCCAAGTCTATAGCATTTTTAATGTATGTTTAGGCCACTAAATGACAACGTAAGACGCCATGTGGCCGATATAAATACATCTCTTAACTAATTTTGTTTCATACAAGAAACAAACCAGGAGTCTTGTCTGCCACCTCGTTATGTAGCAGCCAAGTCCATGGACTTGTAATGTTTAGAGAAACAAAAAAACAGGATCACTCGTGATGTCATATGGCAGCCAGGTCTATAGACTTTTAATTAATAAAAAAACAAACGCCCAGGGCCTCGCATTTCTCCCAGACGGCTCTGCCTACTCGTGAGCTGATAAGGTAACGCGTTGCCTGTATTTTGTTCACACAGCCCTGACACCGCTGTGACTTTTTAATGGAGAATGTCCTAATCCGTGCGGTATGTGCACCATTTAATGGCAAAATTGGGTATTGATGCTGTGCTGTAATTTTCCCCTGGAGACGTTTCTCATGGGGGAGAACTGGAAGTGCGTTTTGCCATATGTGTTGGTGGTACTGCACGGTGTTTGTGGGAAGGAAGCTGTGCAATTTGAGTTGGCGGTTCCCGTTCTGGCCCGAGGCGAAGGATTCCCTGCCATAAGAGTCATGCAGCGGTGCTACCTTGGACGGAGTCGGCGGTTGGCTCAGCAGGTTCCTTTTTGGCTAAGGCGAGTGACAGCGGGAACAAATCTCCCCCCTCTGTTTATTTAATGGATAACTGTTCTTGGTTTGGAAGATAGATCTGACGGGCCGATGAGCAGCATATAGCGCTGTTGCCTGGCGTTAGCATGGTGGGTCATCATCCCACATAATGAGTGGAAGGACTTACTTTATGGTACCTGTGTGTGTGTGTGTGTGTGTGTGTGTGTGTGTGTGTGTGTGTGTGTGTGTGTGTGTGTGTGTGTGTGTGTGTGTGTGTGTGTGTGTGTGTGTGTGTGTGTGTGTGTGTGTGTGTGTGTGTGTGCACGTGCATGCTTTGTGTGCATTCAAGTGTAAGTGCAAGCATCTGTCTATGTATACCAGCCCAAAGAGCCTTATGTATAAGTATGCAAGTTTAAGTGTGTGTGTGTGTGTGTGTGTGTGTGTGTGTGGAAAATGAGCCATCTCTAGGCACCCTTGCCTCACTGCTTTCATCGCATGCGCCTGTAAGAGTAGCCCACTCTCACGTACGACGTACGTGTGTGTGTGTGCGTGCATGCGTGACCCTGTATTTGTGTGTGAGAGATTGGGTATTTGCCCTCAGTACACATAGCACATGTCCAGCACATGTGGTCAGGTTGTGATTGGCACTCGGGTCAGGTTCGTATCAGCATGAGGGCCTTTGGGGTCATTGGCCAGCCAGACAGACAGACAGAGGGTGGTGTTGGTGTTTGTTGTCATTTTCAGGACCCAGCACGCACACACACACACACACACACACACACACGTACTGTACGTGAGGGTGGGCTACTCTTACAGACGCACTGTAATGATGAAAGCAGTGAGCAGAGATGGGTCATTTTCCGCTGATTTCATGCAGGAAGCGACCGGGAGAGATGGAAGAGGGACAAGGGAACGGAACGGGGGGTAAGGGGGGGTGGGTGGGATCAAGGAATTAGAAACGGAGAGAGTGAGGAATGTGACGAGAGGGATGCAAAGAGGGGGAGAGAGGGCGGGGGGCAGAGATTGTTCCCTCGGTGGCTTTTGGAAGAATTTGGGTCTTTTGGAATCAAACAGCAGGGTCTCGTTTAAAGCCATTTATCACAGCCGATGCAGAGAAATGAAGGGAAAATATGTATAGAAAGAGAGGGAGAGGGTGAAGGAAACTCGATGTTTTAACTGAGTAATGGATCATTAGCCCTCAAGTCTTTGGTTAGGCCTTTGACGGGCGTCGTCCCTCCTCGAGGTAGCCCTGGTCCAGTGTGTCAGCGAGTCTCTCACTGGTGCCCTGTGGTTCCCACCGACTTCAAATTCGACACACGCGTTCCACACCACCACAGGGAGTGCTGTGCCCGGTGTTGAGTCGGTCGGATACACCGTTGTCCAGAACCAGCACAAAAGCCTCTGCCCGGGCCCTGAACCTGATCACCCCTGTATCTCCATATATGGAGCTGGCCAGTGGTGTCATGGTGTTTTTTTTACTGGTACCATGGCGTTTTAATGAAGCCACATGCACACGCGTGCATGTGCGCATCGCAGAACACAGAACACACAGAACAGCTGGTATAGCCTAAGCCTATTGTTAAATAGTGTATGAGAGTTTTGGACACAAACACAAAAGTAGACTTAAAATAGTCAGACAAACATCTTTACTGCACACTAGCAAAACTAAAAAGTTTGCTTTGGACGAATGAATCTGTTCTGGAGGAGGCATTCTTCTTGTGTGCAGAACACCTCACAGCAGCAGTAGCCAACTGTAAGTGTGCATGCTTACCGTGCGCTCAGGTATAAACAGTTAAAGCTGTCCTGTTGTTATGCAAAGTAGTATCCATTTGATTCGGCACGGTACTTGACACTGCATGAAAATGCGTCTTCTCTTGAATCTAGGGGAGGAGTTCTAGCATGCACACACATGCACTGTTCCGTTCCGTCCCTGCGCGTGCACGTCAAAGAATTACTGGTACCACGGTGTGGTACTGCGTTCTACGAACATGACACCACTGGAGCTGGCCATCATTCTGACATCTGCATAGACTCCATATTTGGGCATGCCTTACAAATAACTCCATATATGGGCATAAAAGGGACACGGACATAATAACTGGGTGGGGCATGATGCATGTATTTCCAACGTTCCAGTTACATAGATTTTTTAACTTCTATATAATGAGCATTCCCATAATAGAGATGCCAGGTGAAGGTGTTTAAACTTTAATATGCAATATTCTATACGTGTAGGTAGGTCCTATTGTGAATTTATGTGTAAATGATTCTCTTAAAGGACAACTTTAGTTTTTTTCAACCAAGGTTCATGTTTTAGGTTGTTATTAGAGAAACTAAAAGGTGAGTGTTCATTTTCTTTCATTTGCTGCTTTCTTTCGTTTTAGGGATTTTAGCAGTTTTTGACAGGGGGGCAGGGGCATTCGAGCATGGGGCTAAATATGCATTTTTAACACAATTTTATGGTGATTTATTTTTTTATGGTTTACTATAGTCCTAATAAACGCCAGGAAATTACATCTGGCCACAAAAGATCACGGGATCTATTGAATGTGACAAACTGACATATTGAGCCTATACACACAGTATAAGCCTTCCCCCAGTAGGCTACCTTCACATTCAGTAGATCCTGTGATCTTCTGTGGCTAGATGTAATTTCCTGGCGTTTATTAGGACTATAGTAAACCATAGAAAAATAAATCATCATAAAATTGTGTTAAAAAATGCATATTTAGCCCCATGCTCAAATGCCCCCGCCCCCCTGTCAAAAACAGCTAAAATCCCTAAAACGAAAGAAAGCAGCAAATGAAAAAAGATTAACGCTCATCTTTTACTTTATCTAATAACAACCTAAAACATGAACCTTGGTTGAAAAAAACTAAAGTTGTCCTTTAAGTTATTGATTATAGTGACGACACACACCTTTAAACGCATTACAGTATAGTTGACATTTCCCTTCAACCGATGGTTATCATGTGACCGTCTTTAAAGTATTATATCTCTTCTGATCATAATCTCTGGACATTATAAGAGAAAAGAACATTTAAATGCTTTCATCATGTTCTTGTAAAGAAAAGAAAAAAGGCTATTGGACATCATTTTCCAACGACAAAGCCTTTCATCCTTTGTGTGCCATCCATTTGATCTATTGTCTGATAAAGGTACAGAAATCGGCAACAACTCGTGGACCAGACAAGTGGACCAGTGGGGGCGAAAGCCCACCTGATAATAGCACCATGGGCTTCAAAAACCCAATTTTGCCTCACAAATGAAATGAGAGAGACCCTTTTATCAGTCTCCTTTTCATGTAAAATGTTGACGTTGGGTTTTTTATGTTTTATGAGCACTCCTCAGATCTGCCCCACTTTAACAAACACGCGCCGCTGGTGAAAAAAAAAATCTTTTGATCTGTTGTCTAATCATTCTCATCTGTTTTGCTCTTGGCTTAATACCAATCTCCATTGTGTGTCCAGGACTGCTATTATTACATGTTTCAGTGTGAGACAGGGCTGAGAGCATTTTCATGCGGGCATAAAACCTACACTCTCTGAGTGTAGGTTTCAGCCCTAAATAAGGGCTGTAACCTTTTGCAAACTAATACTGTTGAGTATTAGTATTTTCGCCAGTGCCCCTTATCCATCTTTTCCTTTTTTTACTATTTTTATTAAATACATTTTACGATTTTTCAACTAGCCGATCTACATCGTCATGTTGTGAGCTTGTTGTGAACTATTCCTTTATTCCCCTTTTTTTTCTCTCAAAATTAGTAAAAATGTGTCCAGTGTAATCATTGATTGGTTGGTTTTTATTAAATATGGAGTGCCGTGAGTTTTGTACTTTTTTTTCTGTTTTGTATGTGTCTATGGAGTTAACATTACCCTAATAGACCCTCATGTGTGGTTATAGGCTAATATTCAAATAGGTCTCCCCTGTGTATTTTTGGTTTCTTCCTGAAAGCTGAAAGCCTTTGAATCAGCAGGCCCAATCGAACATACACCACTTTAGTGACATCATCATAACCCTAACCCTCCCCTATATCATACAGCTGTGGGTGAGGCTTAAGTTTAGGTGGGTGGTGCTACGGTGAAAAGCAGGTATACTTAATGAACTGGTGGAGGTGGCCACATAATAACTGATGTTTTTTTTTTGTTTTTTTTACAAGATTTTTTTTTGCGGCTTACGCCTTTATTGATTTTTTAAGGGATAGAAAGTAGGCTGACAGGAAACGGGAGAGAGATGGGGGGATGACATGCGGTAAAGGCCGTGTCGGGTCCGGGAGTCGAACCCGCGGCACACCGCGACTGGATCACCAGTCCGGTGCCCAGACCGTTACGCTACGGCCTGGGCCAATAACTGATGTTTTATCAGGAAAATAGTTACATCTGTTATCTCTTTTTATTTTTGTCTGTAGACTAGTGTGTAAATTATGGTAGTAAATTAAGTAATACACCATAAATTATATTTTTACTGGTTCACCTAATGTGTAATCTGAATATCGTAGAGTCAAGAGTAGAGTCAACTGCTCTCTGTTGTTTTGGGTAGAGTCACAGTGTCACATAGTGTCACATTACACAAGCTTGTAGATTGGCTATTTTCCACTAGTTTTGGGTCACTGGGAGACCCAGAATCAAAATTCTCTTTTGGATCTTAAGTTAAGTTTGAAAACCACTATCCTGTGTGTCTCAGTGATTTTCTTTTACACATAATGTCACGTTCTTTAAACCATTAGTGTCTGCCATGTATAGAGCAATATATGACAGATAGCCCTGGAAGTGGCTCAGCGTGGGTTCGACTCCCGATCCCGACAGCCTTTACTGCATGTCACCGCCCCATCTCTCGCCCCATTTCCTGTCAGCCTACTGTCAGTGTGTATATTCTTTCTACGTCCGAGCATAGACATGGTAACGCCCCGCCTTCCTCTGATTGGCCTACCGACACTGCTTGTCCTCCGAGATGCAAGGCTACTCTGTGGTGGGAAATAATACAAGTTCAAGAGAATGTCAACACGCAACAGTTATTTGTATTTTGTAATTTTTGTAGAAGAGGCAAATGGCTTATGTACTATGATTTGATTTGGCTGTGTTTAAGTGTTTGTTAGTGTTGATTATCGTGTATTAATCTAAACTAACACTAAACTAATACTATTATACTAATAAAGATCAGTACAATAATGTTTAAAGTTTACACATGTATACAAATAAACAGGCCAACGGCATAAACAATATTAGTTTACCGCTTCTACAAAAATAAAGGTTGCTGTCGCGCGTGCCAAGCTGTCACTCTCTTGTAGCTATATCGTACTTGACTTGTATTATTTATTTATTTCCCACCACGGAGTAACCTCGCGCAGCAGACTATCCAGCATGTATCATCCACCTCGGAGACACCGGCTGTGTCGGTATAGGCCAATCAGAGGCAGGCGGGGCGTTACCATGTCTATGCTCGGACGTAGAAAGAATATACGCACTGTCAGTCCCTCTATGTATAAAGAAATGTAATAAAATTAAGGCGAAAGCCACAAAAAAAAACATTTAAAAAAAATATATATGACAGATAATTGAGCAGAGATTTAACAGTCTATAAACGCTTTATAGTGGCTCAGGTGGTAGAGCAGCCGTCTTGGAATCCAAGGTTTACAGGTTCGATGCTCGGCTGTCCTTGAGCAAGACTTAACTGCTCCCGATGAGCAGGTTGGTGCCGTGCATGGTTTCACCCGCCATCGGTGTGTGTGTGTGTGTGTGTGTGTGAAAATGTGACTGTGAAATACATTGTAAAGCTTTGGAGAAAAGTGCTATATGAAGCCTACAGTAAGTGTTTCACCAACAACATATACAGTTACATTAACAAACCTAGCAGTCTGAGTCACGGCTTCCATATCATTTTCATAATGAATTATTTTACCAGTATTTCTAACACTGCTGTCAAACAGCTGAATATGTATTACACATAATTTATAATAATCAAATTATGTGTAAGAGAAGATCAGAATAAGAAATGAAGATAAATACACAACTAAAATCCTTGTAGAGATCTTCCCAAAAGCACTGGGGAAAGGTCAGCAGATGCAGCAAGACAAAGAGGGGAGAAAAATCACCTAATTTCTTAGTCATTTAACGTCGAAGCACATCAAAAAGGATACGAATTAGGGTATTTTTGGTAGGATCCCTATACTATATAAGTCTTATTTTATATTAATTTATGATTAAAACCCTATCTGAACAAGGTTGAGCACTCACTCACTGCTATTCCTTGAGACTTCCACATTGTGCCACTAGTGGGCAGTAAAAGGAGGGACCAAGGGCATACCCTGGCTGTCACACACACACACCTCCCAATTAAAATGATGATTCAATGATTCATTCTTCCTCATCGTGAGATGGATAAAATGCAGTGGTGTGTGTGTGTGTGTGTGTGTGTGTGTGTGTTTGTGTGTGTGTAGCATGTCAGTGAGCATTTGTTAATTTGTTTAATATCTCTGAGGAGGCTTTCTCCTTGGCTGTAAGTGATCAGCACCTCCTCATTCCTCTCGTCAGCTGGGAGAAGCGTGGAATTTGCTCGACAGCTGTGTGTGCAGCTGCGTGCGGACGTGTAGCAGGCAAGCAGTGTGTAGCATGCAGTGTTCCCTCGGAACACTTGTTTTCACCATCCTGTTTATTATGGGACACGTCAAGCATTCTACTGTACGTGTTACATGAGTGCGACTGCGCGCACACACCTGCACCTGTTCATGTGTTAATGATATGTTAATGTCATGTAGCAACACATGTTGCATCATAATGTTAGGGCTGTTTATTTAGTGGCGTTGTGCTCAGGCTTTGTCGGGGGGGGGGGGGGGGGGCTGTTTCCTGTATGGATAGGAAGTTGTTTCAGCTTCGCTGTTGACCAAACATTCATCCTGGCCTCCGCTGTAATGGAGGAAATGGCAGAAATGTGCAGTTTGAGGAGAGGAACCCTATATGCCACCAATGCATGGTATTCCATGCAGCACTCTCCCTCTCTTCTATTTTTCTCTCTCACCCGTGCACACAGCTAGGCCTGTCACAATTATTACATAATCCCCTAATCACAATTATTTTGAGAAAATCACAATAGTTTTTTCATAATCATCGTTTCCATGTTGAAAAATGTCCATACATTTAAAAAGAATAAAAAAGGAAAGTTTATCACTCACCAGAGGCATTTTTTTATCCCCTTGGACTGATTCCACACAGAGAATCCAGACTAATATCAATGCAGTGATTCTAGTCTGGCCAGGTCAGGCTAAATGTGTTTAACCCAGAAGTTGTTAAATACTGCAATAAACCTGTAACCTACCCGTACAGTATATTTATATACTCATGCAGAGTTCAAAGGCCCCATAACAACACATGAGGCCTCTTTGAAGTGGCCCTGAGGAGACTTTAATCAATTAATTTGTGTTTATCTCTCTATTAACTGGCACTTACTGTTAAGAGCCAGAGCTATGCTTCTCTCTATCAGAGGTGTTTAGAACTGCACACACATCAAACTTTGACCCTAATGTTCAGATCAAAAACCTGCCGCTGTGGTACAAGTAAAGGGCTTGTTCTGTGTGACGCGCACTGGACCCTTCTAAAGGGCGCTCGTGCTAAGCACATGGCCCATTGGTAAAGTCCACTGTAACGTTTCCATCCTGTACAACAACACAGTGACGGTTCATTTTCCAGTGTTTCTCAGACTGAACTCTTGGTCAGATAAACAACCAGCTGGATGCCGACTCAGTCCCCCCGTCCTGCCTGTAATGGCTTTGCGTATCGCAGTACTCTCATTGTTCCTCCGAACGCCATCAGAGGTTAATAGTCATCACAGAGAAGACGACTCCTCTCCTTGTCGTGACCCAAGTGTGTGTCGGAAGCATGTCACATCCAGGAAATATGTGCGCGTCTCTGTGCATGTTGGGATGCAATTGTGTGTATGCGTGCACAATACATACAGTATTTGCCAGTGTCTACGTATATGAGCATACTGTCAGCATGTGTGTGTGTGTGTATGTGGTGGTGGGGGGGGTATTGTGAGTTAAACAGCGTCTGGCGTTCACATCAAAGTCGCCCCCATAACTCCTCTCTCCGTCAGTCAAGTCAGTCAGTCAGCCAGCCAGCATCCTGCCGGGAAGCGACACTGTCCTCCACGGGAGACGTTACTAGAATTACTAGATGCACATCATTTCAATTAGACCACAGCTGCTTGCCGAGGAATTCCCAGTCTCGTCTTTTTCTCAGGGTTTTTACTCCCAAGAATTACAAGTTCTATGCAAAGTCTTAGAAAGCCAAATACACCTAAATGTATAGGCTACTACCAGCTAACATAATGTTTGAGAACTACTGATTTAGAAGGCACTCGTAGTAGGCCTCAAGTCTATGGGTTAAGGTTTATTTATGGTGCTGTTGATGTACTGTAGATAGATATCCAACTAAATTTTGAAGTAGTTATGGAAAGGATTGAAAAATAATTGATTATCTCAACTAATTGCGTTCAGACGATTATGTAATAATTGCGACGGGTCTACTCCTGATGGTGCTTGAGGCTACTTCATGTTTTGTTTAGTTACTTTTTTCGCCCTGAATTCCTGATGATCATGATGCAACTTCAGTGGCGCTGCGACAAAGCACCACAAAAAGAGAACACATGGAGCATGGGCATATAGTACAACTCTGAGACGGAGAATGCTGTTCTCCATGTCCAGTTGATGTAATGATGGTGGTCGTATAGGAGCACTACTGTAAAAGCCCAAAAAGCCCTATCGCGTTTAGTAGCTCAGCACGGATGCACCGCTGATGGGGTGGGGGGGCACTATGGCATCATTGGTTCAGGAAAGATGTATATTTGTTGTACATACGGAGACGCAAGGTTGGCGGCGGTGCCTTCATATGTATTTCCACTATGGGACCTGGTTTCAAAACACGCCGGCTTTGTGTGGATGAAACCGCAATACGATTAAAAACTTTTGCGTATCCGCCTAAAAACGCCTCTGTCTGGACGGCACCTAAGTGAAGTGTTTTGTCATTTTTGGGGTGGAAGTGGCTGCACAGTGCACACTGCTCCTAATAGGATAGGTCAAATGCAGAGAAGTGATTTCCCCATGGGTAACTCAAATACCCGTTTTGTTAATGGATGCAGTGAATTAGTTGATCACCGTACCAGCATGACGCTGTCAGCAGGAGCTCGGCTACCTACGGCATATAGATCCTAAATAGGAATTCTGTCCAATTCAAGTTCTGTTTTTCTTTTTTCTCTCTCTCTCTCTCGTGCGCCTGCTTTCTTCTCAGTGCGGCCCCTCCCTCTGCCTTGGGACAGCCTGCTAATGAAGTGTGATGGCGGTGATGAAGTGCAACAACGTGTGGTTTGTGCAGTGCTGTGCCAGGGACAGGGTGGTCTACAGCCTAATGCTGCTGGCACCCACATGCTCATCACATAGCCATTGTTCAGTGGCACCTGGCCATGGGAGAAGGGAGGGTGGGTTGGCACATCGGGTACGGGATAACCGACCAGACGACGTGTCTGTCGAGTCTCATCATTTATCTCATTCGTGTCTCTCATTTTGCCCTCTTCACGCGATTCCTGCTCCTCTTTACGCCTCCATCCGTCATAGGCTGACAGGGTGAATTGCGTTGTTTATTAATTGTGTGCACTGCTCTGATAACTTCATCCCATGCTCATTGTCCGGTGCTAGCTGTCGTGAGATGTGAAACGCCGGTGAATCCACTGGGGCGAGTGACATCTCTCATTAACTACCTGAACCCTAGCATCCCGATTCTGTGAGGAACATTTTTACAGAGAATAGCCCATCTACAAGCTCACAAGCTTATCAAGAGGGTAGGGGAAAAGAGCAGACCAAGTACAGAGCCAACCCCAGTCAAGTGTAGTTTCACTGTACTTCTGTTCTTGGACATGCATAGCTTAATCTTTGAGACAAGCATATGCTACTGGTAGGATCAACCAGGTAGGCCACCTGTTCCACCCAGAGGTCTTTGCATTCGTCCAGCATGCGGTTGTGAAGACATTCACACCTACGGGGGACAGGTGCGTCGCATTAATGACCTGGAAGAGTAGGAAAAGGTTGGAATCCCGCTCACTGTCTTCACTAGTGGTCAGTGTGATGCTCAGCAGCTGTACTGTAGCCCTTTAGGCTGCTCAACAGTGCCCCTTTTGGTCACTCAACTCAAAAGGACATACATACATACACATACATAGGGACAGACACATGGCTGTTCATTGGATTGGTTAGTCACCGCTCTAAAATGCATATCCAGCCTATTCAGTTTCAACACAACGTTTGAGTGGTATTCTTGTCATGCTCTTCATTCCTGAAGAGGTCCAGATTTTCTGTGAATGATTCTAGCTGTGACCCCAGCGCTGCATACTAGCCACATTGACCTCAACCAGCAGTAGTCGACAGACAGACAGACAGACAAGACAGACAGACAATGATTCTAGCTGTGACCCCAGCGCTGTATGCTAACCACATTACCTCAACCAGCAGTAGTCAACAGACAGACAGCTGGGATACTTAAACCCATTGAAACCGGGAAAACATCTGTGTCATTTTAGATTTGAGCAATAAATCATTTTAATCACTATAACCATTGTTTTTTTACTTTGGCTATTAAAAAATAGCAGCTATACAAGCTCATAGTGCGTCACTTCGTACTGCGCTTTTAGAGCTGATATTTTTTGAAAAGTCGATCAAATTTGTGAAACGTCTTTGAATATAAATGGTATTTTTTTAAAGCGAATCAAATCTTTGCTTCTGGGGGTCCCTAGAACATTTTTTTAGATGGAGGCTCAGCCAAATACAAAAATGTTGGGGTCCTTGCCTTGAAAAGGTTTGAGCAGTTTTTCAGAAAACTGTGTGTGCATGCGCGCCAAATGGTGAACCATCCTCAACAAACACTATCAGCCCCTCTGAAGTAAAAATATGAAAATGATTAGATGTCTCTCTCTGTGTGCGTGCATGCGTCTGTCCATCCGTCCGTCTGTCCGTCTGTCCATCCACGCATGCAGCAGCATACATACTGTACATGTGGGAGGGAGGGATGTTGCTCATCCTCAACGCTACAACATTGTCATAATTCACCAGGATCTGTTCTAGAGATCCCACAACCGGTTGTGTGTACGTGCCAACATGTGGGTGAAACTCTTGAGGATTCTCCTTAATTTATGTTCCTACTTTGAAGTGCATTCTCTTGCATCTTAAAAAAGGACGTCCATCATCAGCTGCTCGTCCATTTGGGTGCCCCTCGCGTCGCATGACGATAGATCTGTGGGTAAATATGAAACGGTTATGTTCTGAGTGAAAGTATAGACCAGGTTGACCAGGGTCCGCCAGACAGAGGTCTATCCTTGGCACCTTCTTTTTTCCCCCTGCACCAAATCTCTCTGCAGAAACAGGGCTGTCACAATTACAAATTTAAGTTGCAGATTAATTGTCACACAAATAATTGCGATTAACGATTTAATTGTGTTTTTGGCATTGAACATTGGAACATATCAATTAAGAATACATTTCTGTTTGCCTGGTAATAAAAAAAATGCACAGGGAAGATCTGACAAATAACTGAAATATACAAAGACATTAATTAGAAAAAGGTAAAAAAATTGTGGACATAATTGATCTACAAGCTTACAACGCATCACGAAGTTCTAAGCTTGTAGATGTGTTATTTCAGCTTATTTTTATGTATAAAAATGTTTCTAACATGGAATCGATTATGACAAAATAATTGCGTTTATCTCAAGTAATTGCGATTAGACGATTATTTAAGAATTGTGACAGGCCTATGCAGATTATGGTCATTGCAGTGGCATGCCCAGCATCGGGATACTAGGGTCAGTTCATGTGTTTAGATGTGTCTATACTGTGGGAGTGTGTTAAGGTGGTGTGTGCATGTCCATCGTGTTGCAGGGACGTAAGCCAAGGGATTCATCGAGGCCAAGGGACACCATGTCCAACGGTGAGACTAATTTGTACACATGTGTCTGCGCACTTCAGAAGACCAGATGTTAGGAGGCTAAATGGTGTAAATCCAGGGTTCATGCATGCACACCCTCTCACACACAGGTTGGATGCTAGGAAGACTATAACAGATAATCGATAAGTTAATACAATAATCAAATAATACGTTATCCCTATTGTGGGCATGCCATTCCAATTTTTGAAAAGTAACTGTTTTGGAAATTCCAGTGGTGTAAAGTAACTAAGTACATTTACTTAAGTACTTGTGTACAATTTGAGGTATTTACTTGTACTTTACTTGAGTATTTCCAATTTGTAATATTTTTACTTGTACTCGTACTTTTACTACACTACAATTATTTGAAAATGTAGTTACTAGCTACTTTGTAGATTTGTATTATTACTACAAAACATACATTGACCACTTCAACCATAAATACATTTCGGCCATTTGAAAATATGCGCATTGTGAGCTTATAGATCTGCTATTTTCAAAAGATTCAAAAGCTGGTCTATATATATTATAATGATCTTGATGACTTGAGGTGAAATGTTGTTTATTATAATCCTATTGATGTGACACTTTG
Source organism: Protomyctophum parallelum (assembly GCF_964188405.1). NCBI lineage: Eukaryota > Metazoa > Chordata > Actinopteri > Myctophiformes > Myctophidae > Protomyctophum > Protomyctophum parallelum. The sequence goes on along the minus strand of NC_139702.1, from coordinate 24,102,723 downwards.
AAGGTGCAAATAATTTAGACAAAACAAGTGAATTGTTGTTGGCTGTTGTTCGCTACCTAGCTCAAGTCAGTCACTATCAATCAACGACGCGTGACTATTTAAACAGCAAAAGAGAGCTCATTACGAACAAATAAACCAACAACTCATTTATTTTATGGCCGTGCTTTGGGGATAGTTAGAAGAAGAAAGTGGATGTTTATTTTTCCTTTCTCCCTTCTTGTTAGATAGGCCAAACACATTTGCGGTGGTATTTCTTTACTTTCTTTTCTTTTACTAGATAGATAGAAATTGCTCTTGTTTTGTTCTTTTACCCATTTTCTTGGCATGCATTCCTGTGCACTAGGTTTGGCACTCGGTATATAAACTGGTAAAACTCTGAGGTTTTGAGTGAAACTCGCTAATCCTCGCAGACCCTCTAGGAGCTTGTTTACAATAAGCAGCCAGGCAGAAGGGGGAAGAAAAAGAAAAGACAAGGGAGAAAGAAAAAATAATAATCTTGCAGGACAGCGCAACTTCTTGTAAATACCATAATTGCCCCCGAGTTGTATCGTCAAGCGGAGTGCTTCGGTGCGCACCAAGCTAAGTTCCAGTTACGTTCAGAGCTGTGTGTGTTTTGTTTGGCAACCGAACCCTGGCCTGTATACACAGTCAGTCAGTCACACCAGGGCCAATTGGTAACAGTTGTGGGCTACCCCCCACCTGACTCCCCCCCCCTCCACACACACACACACACACATAAACACACACCCTCCACCTCCTACGACGGGGTATGCAACAAGTCTCTCTTCCTCTCTGCTTTCATGTCCCTGGGAGAAGTCATCTCCTGAACGAGCACGCAAACAGAATTAGTCCTCCTCAACGAGTTGGTTTGTGTTCAAATCGGCGAGGGAAAACAAGCGGTTTTCTCTCTCTCTCTCTCTCTCTTTCTCTGTATGCGTTGCCCGCTCTGGGAAGGAGTCCTAAAATAACACACAGATTTAATACGGCACATCCCCGAGCTGAGTTGGGGGTGTCACTGTTTATGGTGGTGGTCCCCCCCCCCACACACACACACACCACACACAAACCACCACTGCTTTAGCCTCATTGAAGATGAGTCAGCATTTAACTCTTAGTGTAAAGAGGAATGGGTGAGGCGGTGTAGTAAAATTATGGTGCCGTAGAACCACACAAACACGGTGGGGAATGTGCCACGCTAAGGGATTATATCTGGCTTTTGACCCTGCACGGTAATACCACATCCTAAAGAATTCATCCTGCACGGTCCACCTAGAGCAATGGTTCTGGGGACCCCAGGGGTCCTTGAGGTGGTTCCCAGGGGTCCCCCTGCTGAATTACAGTAGGTAACAGTAACGCTTCTAATGAGATCAGACGTATTAGCGGGAGGTAGTACTTACGAGGAACATTTCACCTCCCTGTTTTGGGGGGAAATGGAATCTGCCTCATCTGCTTGGCACTCTAGCGCCTTTATTCAGAAAAACATCCCCGATATAAATAGTGCTAATCAGAATCACGACTTATTGACTGCCATATTTATTTCTCCTGTTCTCCCATTGCCAGTCTTTTTTTAGGTGGCCCCTCCAAAGCATGGCTAATTGAAATTACGTTGTGTGGCCGCCAAGGCTATGGAATTAGTTTAGAGCACTTTGGAGAGAAAAAAAACGTTTGCCTGACAAGTCTATGGACTTAAATGTTTGTTCAGCGCACTAAAAGACAGCGTGAGGCGTCACATGGCCGAAATGGCCGAAACCCAAATAAATACAAATCGTAACGAATTCCGTTTCATACAATAACACACTGCGTCTGGTGGAGGACGATGAGGATGATGATGGTGTCAGACTATCAGCAACACCACTAAAGCAGTGGTTCCCAAAGTTGGGTCCGTGGACCCCTAGGTGTCCTTGAGAGAGCAGGGTGTCCCCAGCTAAATGATAATTGACTTGATATGATTAAAACTATTTTACAATATACATTGGGGTCCCAGAGATAGAAATGCCATTAAATGGGGGACTGTAGCTTAATTCAGGTCAAACCTGGGGTCCTTGAAATGAAAATGGTTGAAAATCACTGCTAGAGTCGTAACAAATCTTCTCTTGTGGAGGTCCTTGGCATATATTTTCTAATGGTGTTCCGCAGGCTAATGAGTGTCAATTTGTGGCTCCTTGACCTGAAAAAGTTTGAGAACCACTGCACTAAAGCACAAGAAGGACATGTGAGGATGAGCATGAGAGGATCAGGATGTGATTTTGCGATCGTCTCTAGTTCCGTTTCCTGTGGGACTACAGCTCTAGTGTTTTTCCATAAGATGGCGCTGCTGTTCGCTGACATATGAACGCCATTGGGAAAAAGTCGTCAGAAGTGGTCCTTGGCAGGGAATGAGATTAAACCCTATGTATACATTGGCTCACAACCCAATGCAAAACCTGTAGATCGACTATTTTCAAAAATATCTCAGAATATGTTTTTGAAACATTTGAACAACATGGATCTTGTATTGAGGTCCCCTGGCACAAAATATGTTCAGATGGGAGTCCGCTGTCAAATTAATTTGGGGGTTCTTGACATGAAAAGATTGGTGCTGAACCCCTGACCTAGAGTATAGTCACCATCTGTAACACATGCACACGCACATGCACAATTACACACACACACACACACACAAACCATCTCTGACTATGGCTCTCTTTTTGCCTTTTTGAATGTCTCTTTCTTTCGCTTTGTTCTGTAAAAAACGTAATTGAAGCAAGTCGAGCAACATACTGTACTTGTGCAAAGTGTCTGGCTGACGTTGTCCATGTTGTGTGTGGCCCTTTACAATTTCCTCCATTGTCCTTGTTCTCCGCTCGCCTTTTGTCGGCCTGGAAAATGTATTACAGCTTTGCAGTTGTGTAATGACCTTGGATCGGAATTGTTATGCTGGGCCCGAAGTTGAATCGGCCAATCCTCTAATTGCACTTTGAGGTGGGTCATCATCATCATCATCATCGTCATCATCATCAGAGATCTGATGAGGGAGTGGAGCTGACGTGAGAAAGTCTGCTGCTGCAAGCAAGTTCTCATGCTCAGTCAAAACATTCTGTGTGCACTGACGACTAGCTAGCCCGTTTAGAACATAGGCCTACTGTGTGCACTGACGACTAGCTAGCCCGTTAGCTAGCCCGTTTAGAACATAGGCCTACTGTGTGCACTCACTGACGACTAGCTAGCCCGTTAGCTAGCCTGTTAGATAGCCCGTTATACGGGAGTGAACCCCTTTTGGGGGTTTTACCTTTCAAGACGGGAACCTATTTTGGGGTTCTTGTATATGTACAGTAAATTAAAAAATATATATATAATTTTGAATACATATTTGAAGTTTTTCCCAGAAAACTTCAGTATTATTATTTCAAAACATTGTCAAAAAGAATTCCCAATGAAACCAAACATTTTCATGAATTGGGAACAAATTCAATGATTTGTTCAGTCATTTCGTAAAGAAATTCCATAAATTTGAAAACAAAATGTTTAAGAAGTAATGAAATTAGCTGATCTACAAGCTCACAAGGCTTGTAAGGCTTTGTAATTACAAATTGCACAGGGCAGATATGACTTATAAGTTATAACCTAATTAGTTTGACGATTATGACAAAAAATAATTGCGATTAGGCGTTTTATGTAATAATTGTGACAGGCCGCAACAACATGCTGCATCTGCATTTTTTGCTTTTTTTCCCCTCCGCACGACAATGTCGTGCGACGCAGTATGACTCGGTCTCAACATGCTAGTCCTCAGAGAGCAGGCTGGCCACCAATGAAAGCTAATCACTGAGGTTGTTTACAGAAAGGCTGTGATTGTATTGGAGCAGCGATGGGACATTGAGACCGTACAGGGAGTGATGTCATGCACCGGACCAACATCTGTGTCCGATTGGCAGTGGTGGAAAAAGTACTCACTTTTTCTTTTTTTAAGTAAAAGTATCAATACTGCAATATAGAAAAGTAAAAGTCCTCCAAGTTTTCTAATTGTCTAAGCTCACAATGCGTCACATTGCGACACATTGGCTGCTTTCACATGGACATTGGACAACATTTATTCTGAATGAATGAATTAATTCTGAACAGCAGGATAAAAATGCTCACTTACACCTCAATTGGAATAGAATATCCCATTCCAGGATTCATTCGGGTTTGGAGGGGTGGTATATACCTGTATACTGTTTGAATCTGGATTCGATTTACCATTATTTACACTTTATTCCGAACACTTTCCTTTTTGGAACACACGATCGGAACACATAAATTATTATTATGTCCATGCAGTGATGTAACACTTAAACAGGAAGAAACAACCTCGACCACCATAGAATTATTTTGTTGACCACCTGCAGCACAACACACAATGGAGCAGAGAGGACGCTTCTAAACAACAAGAGCGTGCACGCTTCTAAACAACAAGACCTTGCACGCTTCTAAACAGCAATACCGTGCATGCTTCTAAACAACAAGACTGTGCATGCTTCTAAACAACAAGACTGTGCACGCTTCTAAACAACAATACTGTGCACGCTTCTAAACAGCAAGACCATGCATGCTTCTAAACAGCAATACCGTGCATGCTTCTAAACAACAAGACTGTGCATGCTTCTAAACAACAAGACTGTGCATGCTTCTAAACAACAAGACTGTGCATGCTTCTAAACAACAAGAGCGTGCACGCTTCTAAAAAACAATACTGTGCATGCTTCTAAACAACAAGACCGTGCACGCTTCTAAACAACAAGACCGTGCACGCTTCTAAACAACAAGACCGTGCACGCTTCTAAACAACAAGACCGTGCACGCTTCTAAACAGCAATACCGTGCATGCTTCTAAACAACAAGACTGTGCATGCTTCTAAACAACAAGAGCGTGCACGCTTCTAAAAAACAATACCGTGCATGCTTCTAAACAACAAGACCGTGCACGCTTCTAAACAACAAGACCGTGCACGCTTCTAAACAACAAGACCGAGCACGCTTCTAAACAACAATACCGTGCATGCTTCTAAACAACAATATCGTGCATGCTTCTAAACAGCAAGACTGTGCATGCTTCTAAACAACAAGACTGTGCATGCTTCTAAACAACAAGACTGTGCATGCTTCTAAACAACAAGACTGTGCATGCTTCTAAACAACAAGACTGTGCATGCTTCTAAACAACAATACTGTGCACGCTTCTAAACAACAAGACCGTGCACGCTTCTAAACAACAAGACCGAGCACGCTTCTAAACAACAAGAGCGTGCACGCTTCTAAACAACAAGACCGTGCACGCTTCTAAACAACAAGACCGTGCACGCTTCTAAACAACAAGACCGTGCACGCTTCTAAACAACAATACCGTGCATGCTTCTAAACAACAATATCGTGCATGCTTCTAAACAACAATATCGTGCATGCTTCTAAACAACAATATCGTGCATGCTTCTAAACAACAATATCGTGCATGCTTCTAAACAACAATATCGTCCATGCTTCTGAACAACAATACTGTGCACGCTTCTAAACAACAAGGCAGGCGCCATCGGACTAATTAGTCCGATGGCTCGTTATTCCAACATTATTAACCCTAACCCTAGAGTTCGGGTTAGTAACCCTATACTAGGGTTAGGGTTAGAGTCTTAACCGGCCACGTATGTCAGACTAACGGGATGTCGGAAACAATGCGCAGTCCCCGCTCCGGCTGGGCCGGCCAGTCTGTTTACTTTATGTAGCGAACTAGCGTGCTAACATTGACTAGCCTAACTTTATAATTAATTTACATAAAGAATGACTTCATGTCAATTGACAACAAGACGGTTGTGAAATCAGCTGCTCAGCAAGGGCACTCACTGGCCTGGCGGCTCGCTAGGGGATTCTGAAATTACATTTGAAAATGGATGATGAACATACGGTTATTATGTCCCAATTGATTCCAAATGGTCTGGTCACAGTAGAATCACAATATATATTTATATTTAATGTACTAGATTTTTAGGTTTCAGATTTCAAGGTGTGTGAACAAACCGCTTTCTCTGTTTCTGTCTCTCTCTCCCGACCAACAACACTATTCTGTTTTTCACAAAACCAAACGGTGGAAGACAATGGGAACATAATCTTGGAACGAACGAGAGTTTTGGGAATTGACTTGTGCTTTTCATTTTTCATTTGTACAGTGAAAGCAAATTATGGGGGGGGGGGGGGGGGGGGGGGGGAACTACAGCTGAGTTCTGTCATTATCGAAGGAAAGACTGGTCGGTAATTCACCACTTGTGAAGTCAGCCTGCACTCCAAGGCGCTTTTCATGGAAAGGTTTGCGTGTGTGTTTTGACGCTGATCTCCTTTCCAACATACGTCAAGGTGTGCAGTGGGATTTAGGGTCAACCACACATTATTATTGCAATATATATTCTTGCTTGACAGTGAGTCCCTTTTGGTTTGATTCTGGGCCGGTCAGAACATTTGCTGCATGTCATTTCCCTGCTTTTTCTCCTTGTGTCGTATCCCTCTCTTTATTTTAGTCTGAATATGAATACAGGGGTGCTTTCAGATTCTGACTTGCCCTTTGTTGTACCCAGTGAAACAGTCTTAGGTCCCATATATACACTATCTAGCTCTTCTGATAAATAACTTAACAAATAATAATAACAAACTGTATTTTAACAGTGAATCCCTGGGGTTCACTGTTGCGTTGTTGAGTTGAGTTGTACATGTGTTATATTGTTTGGACACAGCACTGCGTTTTTATTTAACCTTGAGGGAGTCTACATTCAAATGCAGGCTTTTGCAGGCTTTTTCACATTGGCCAGAAAAGCGTATAGCTTAATTCATGCATTCAGTAACCGACAAGTGCATTAGAAATCTTTCTCACACAATTTCTTATAAACAAATAAATTATATAAATATATTTATATATATATATTTTATAATCCTTATTAGGTGCTCCTATCGAGATCCAATCCAACGGTAACTAGACATGGATTATAAGTGTCTTCTGTGTCACTTAGAGTGCTGTACAAATAGACTGCCAAGATGCCGAATGACATCATTGTGTGTGTGTGTGTGTGTGTGTGTGTGTGTGTGTGTGTGTGTGTGTGTGTGTGTGTGTGTGTGTGTGTGTGTGTGTGTGTGTGTGTGTGTGTGTGTGTGTGTGTGCGCGCAAGCACGCATGCATGCATTTGTGTGTGTGTGCATACAGTATATGTGCCTCCGTGTCTTAGCTCCCACACTGTGGCTTTGGAGGTTTATCCAGCGTAATAGCATTTTAAATAAACAACCTTTGCCTGAAACAGGCCCTGCATTGTGGTGTGGCTGATAGGCCCAACCCGAGCCAGAACCAACAGCTGTCATGCATCTCACCAAGGGTTACAATAGGAAATTGAGAATTATGACGTTAGAGAACTGTGACATTTTTTTTAAACGCAAGAGAACGGGGGAGCTGAACGTGTGTGTGCGTGTGTGTCAGTGCCTTGTAAGATGGTCAGTGGTAAATGGTTGATGATTTTGAACGCTTAGCAATTTGGCTTTTGTAGGGTTAGAAATGAATTTTAAAACTAATTAATTTACCGTTTTTAACTTCCAAACAGTGCACAGTATACACACTCCGAGTTCAAATGAACACTCAGGATTTTTACAGTTTATCTACCTCCACCCGCTTCCAATGTTATAAGCCGATAATCACCGGTAGGTTACTTATCACTTGAATGCAATAGAGCCAGCAGGCTCGTCTGGAGCCTACTGGCTGCCATTAGGAAACACAGTGAAATTACTGCCACCGAAGCGAAAACATCGTGAAACTGACTTACGTGGTCGGTTAAGACTGAGGTTAGGTTTCGGGTTAGTAGTCAGACGTCTCCACGCTTCCTAATTGCAGCCAGTAGGCTCAGGGGAGCCTGCTGGTGATTATCGCTTGACTTTCGCTTGACCACTCAGTGGTTCTCAAACGGGGGTACGCGTACCCCTAGGCCGGGGTACGCAGAGGTACTACAGAGGGGGTATGTGAGAGAAAGTGGAAAATGGAAAACACTGGACACAGTAAAGTAAATTATGTGTTGCAGGATGATCGAATTTCAAGTCTGTCACTCCTTTTCTTGTTTGTAATGTTATATTCTTCAATATATTCTTCAAAAGGTGGGTTATCGTTCATTGGGCATATACCTCAAGTAACCTCTTTTTTTTTTTTTTTTAAGATATTTTTTTGCGGCTTACGCCTTTTATTGATTTTTTTTAAGGGACAGATAGTAGGCTGACAGGAAACAGGAGAGAGATGGGGGGATGACATGCGGTAAAGGCCGTGTCGGGTTCGGGAGTCGAACCCGCGGCACACCGCGACTGGATCACCAGTCCGGTGCCCAGACCGTTAAGGCCTATTCATAGTCTGGATTTTCGGTGGTAAGGTGACCACCGCTCCGGTGGTGAGCTGACCACCGGAGCTGAAATAACGTTGAGCGGTGGTGAGTAAAAACAGAGAGAAGGGCTGGAGCGTTGGCGGTAGTTTGCTCTTCACCGTGGCTCGTGACGTCATGTTGTAGTTCGGCGGTCACCCCACCACCGTAAAACCAGACTATGTATGAGCCTTTACGCTACGGCCTGGGCCTCAAGTAACCTCTTACAGTATGTCCAAAACAGCTACCTAAAAACAGATATACAAGCTACTGTACCTATAAACAGCTACTGTACCTAAAAACAGCTAAACAGCTACTGTACCTAAAAACAGCTAAACAGCTACTGTACCTAAAAACAGCTAAACAGCTACTGTACCTAAAAACAGCTAAACAGCTACTGTACCTAAAAACAGAACTACAAGCTCAAAACGCAGCATTTTGAGCTTGTAGTTCTGCTACTTTTGTATGACACTGTGGTATGGCAAATGAAGGCATTCATTTACCCCCAAAAAATTAATATGGAGTTATGAGGAAAATAAACTATGCTAGATATAATTTTATCTTTTTCTTAGTCAAAATATCATTATAAACCTTTTATAATTTATTATTTCCTCCATGTGATTCAACCAAATGTCTTTCTTTGTTTTGTCAGTTGCATTGATGTTTTGATATTGTTTGTTTTGTCATTGCTTGTTTTTGTATAAAATTTGTATTATTATACTTGTATTATTTATTTATTTCCCATCACTGAGTAACCTCGCGGCAGACTATCCACTGTATCCAGCACCGGAAAAATGTCGAGAACCACTGCAGTGTTGAATCAGCATACCGGACAAATCATCCAGTGTCTGTACCTCCGTTCTCTGCCAGTAAAATAAGGTTTCCTTCCCTGTAAATTGTTGCCTGATGCTTTGACGACGACGTGGAGTCTCGGGAGACGCTGTGCATACGTACGCTCTCACGTCTCCCATCGCCGTGTCCCCCCCCCCCCCCCCCCCCCCCCCCCCCCCCACACTCTGGCCGTTCAAGATGACACATCTTCCTTCCCTCGTCCAAATTGTCCTCACAAGCTTAATTATGTGATGTCAGCAGAAGGAAGACTCCCTCATCCTCTAGTGACTTCAGCAGTTAAGGAAACACACGTTTTCCCGCTCATTTAGAGACATCTCAAACTAGGGCAAGAGACAGGTGTGTTAGAGGAAGGCCGACGCTTTGGTGACCTTGAGCGCCAGTCACCCACGAGAGTAGCTACTCGCTGCCCTGTTGTTGGAGCGGGAAATTTAGACTTGGGAAGGATATATATATTATATATATTTATTTTGTTGCAATTTGCCTGAAAAATGTCTCACCACTTCACAGGAATCATGATAAAAAAAGGAAGAAAAAGAAAACAAACGTGTTCACTCCCTGTGCAGGAAACTTGTTTGAGTTGGCTGTCAACAGCAGGTCGGTAGATGATTGTGTAGCTTCCCATTCCTGTAACACATCCATTTACCTTTCATATGGAGTCTGTAAAGACTGTTCCTCTCTTCCTGTAACACATCCATTTACCTTTCATATGGAGTCTGTAAAGACTGCTCCTCTCTTCCTGTAACACATCCATTTACCTTTCATATGGAGTCTGTAAAGACTGCTCCTCTCTTCCTCTCGGCCTTGGCTTCTATTTTAATGATTTCTCTTTTTTTACGCCATTGTTCAGGTTTGTTGTTTTTTCTATTTTATTTTTTTATTATTATTTTGAAGTTATAGTAGGTTGCAGTGGTGTAAACTGAAAGTACTGTACTGTTCTTAAGTAAAATGTAATTTTTTATGGTATTTGTACTTTATTTTTACTTCTACTTTATTGTACAAATATTGTACTTTTACTCCACTACAGTTATTTGAAAACCTTAGTTACTAGTTACTTTTATTTATTACAAAACATATATTAAACACTTCAGCCCTATATACATTACGGCCTTTTGAAAATACAAGCTCACAATGTGTGGTGATGCGACACGTTGTGATATTGTAGATCTGCAATTTTCAAATGACTTTTTATACTTTTTTACAACTTGAAATTAAATTTGGTACTCTAAGTACATTTTGATACCAATACTTTTGTACTTTTACTCAAGTCAATTTTGAATTCCGGACTTTTACTTGTAACTTGAGTATTTCTATATTGCAGTATTGATACTTTTACTTAAGTAAACATTTTGAGTACTTTCACTGCTGGACAGGACCTATCATCAGGGCTACAGTAGAAAAAGAAACAAGCCACACATAGTGTAAATTTATGTCTGCAGACACACAAACACTAAAGACGAAATGGCCAATTTGAATTCTGTTTTGCAATAAAATACCTAATGTAGAATGGGTGTAATGAGGCGTGCTGTTTTCACCGTTTTTCACATTTCACATGTTTATTCACAGCTGAAGTGGAGAGTGGAGCTTTGGAAAGGTAGCTTGACTGAAACAACCTTTCTTTCATATATTTGGGTTGGTAGGTAGCTACTTGTAGTACAGTATGCATTATAGAAAATATATCAGTTGTTTCATCTATCATGAATAAATCATTGTCTTGGTGGTTTTCATCTAGGGGTCCGGGGACCACCAGTGGTCCTTGAGGGGGTTCCAGGTGGTCCTGTTTTAAATGATGAAAGTTGCTAACCAAATGGACCCTTATAGATCTTGTCTATACTGTAGATCTGTCGAGAGTGCAAAATGAAACCAAACTAAATTTGACCGTTTGCATGTTAGCATCAACCAACATCAACATCAATACAGCATGGAATTGTGGACAACATCTTATCCAACTAACAAAATATTCAGCCTATTTATGAAAAGGCTACTACAGTGATAGCCTTTCCATGGGAGAGTATCTTTTTATATTTTTACAAAAAGAACAGCCAATAGCATATTACAAGTTATGAATCTTGAACCTAAGGCAACTATTGTAAAGGCTGTTTGCTGTAGTCATAAGGCAGAGTGTTGAATCTGCACACAGGGCTCTTGCCTTGCCCTAGCCCAGGGGTCCCCAAACTTTTTCCTGTGAGGGCCACATAACTTTTCCCTTCTCTGATGAGGGCCGGGGTCAGTTTGTAACAGAAAAAGTGTGACGATCGCAGGGGTGCCTAAACGTAAACATTATTTTCTTTCCAGAAAGCCACACAACCAAATATTAATAACCAGTGCTTGTACTGTACATGCAGCACTACAGAGCTGCATAGTGCTTGTACTGTACATGCAGCACTACAGGGCTGCATAGTGCACGTACTGTACATGCAGCACTACAGAGCTGCATAGTGCACGTACTGTACATGCAGCACTACAGAGCTACATAGTGCTTGTACTGTACATGCAGCACTACAGGGCTGCATAGTGCACGTACTGTACATGCAGCACTACAGAGCTGCATAGTGCACGTACTGTACATGCAGCACTACAGAGCTACATAGTGCTTGTACTGTACATGCAGCACTACAGGGCTGCATAGTGCTTGTACTGTACATGCAGCACTACAGGGCTGCATAGTGCACGTACTGTACATGCAGCACTACAGGGCTGCATAGTGCACGTACTGTACATGCAGCACTACAGGGCTGCATAGTGCACGTACTGTACATGCAGCACTACAGGGCTGCATAGTGCTTGTACTGTACATGCAGCACTACAGGGCTGCATAGTGCACGTACTGTACATGCAGCACTACAGGGCTGCATAGTGCTTGTACTGTACATGCAGCACTACAGAGCTACATAGTGCTTGTACTGTACATGCAGCACTACAGGGCTGCATAGTGCTTGTACTGTACATGCAGCACTACAGGGCTGCATAGTGCTTGTACTGTACATGCAGCACTACAGGGCTGCATAGTGCACGTACTGTACATGCAGCACTACAGAGCTGCATAGTGCATGTACTGTACATGCAGCACTACAGGGCTACATAGTGCTTGTACTGTACATGCAGCACTACAGGGCTGCATAGTGCTTGTACTGTACATGCAGCACTACAGGGCTGCATAGTGCTTGTACTGTACATGCAGCACTACAGGGCTGCATAGTGCACGTACCTCTTCACAGAAAAAAGTCAGGAAATAAACAACACTATTTATGAAATAAATAATAACCAAATAACCCTCTCTGGGTGGACAGTGGGCGGGGCGGTGAGACCACGTTCTTCCATTTTCCCTTTCATGCGTCCTATTAGACCCAGAGACGCGCCCACCATACTAGGAGCCCCGTCAGTCGTGATGCCGGCCAGCTTTGACCAGTCCAGGCCCAACTCTTCCATTGTTTGGCATACTTTGCCGAAAATATCCTCCCCCGTCGTAGTCCCTTTGAGACTTTGGAGGGCTGCCAGCTCCTCGCACATCTCAAAGTTTGCGCTAACTCCACGAATAAAAATGAGCAGCTGCACGTCCGTGCTCTCATCCAGTGCTAATGAAAAATAAAAATAAAATCCTATATTTTGGCTATTAAAAAAATTGGGACATTTCCCGAGGAGAAACGGGGTGAGTTGTCCAGTATACAAATTGGTGACCTGCTGAAATATGTGACAATCATGTCGATATCGCATGGCGTTGGTGTACAAACGCTATGTTGGTGCATCAGAAGATTCTGATGTTTTCAAGAACCACTTCTGATGTGTAATCTTTACAAATGATTTTTTTTCTGTATAATGACCTCTTCCATTAAGGAAAGGATTCCAAACAAGCCTGCTGGCTTCTCCCTTTTTCTCATACAGTAACTTGTTTTCTTTGATATGTATTGTTTCTATTTTATATACAACGTTATAATTAACTAGTAGTAAATCACGTAGTCTTCCACTTGGACGGTCTTCAAGTCAGGAACTCCTACTGAAGGATCCTGGCGTCAGTGACATGCACTTTGCGCATGCACGCGCACACACACACACACACACACACACACACACACACACACACACACACACACTGTCTCTCCGCATCCATGTCTTTCATTCTCTCTCTCATTGTCTTCTTACTTCTCACTTCTTACTTCTCTGTCTGTTTGGAAGTCACCCTGGAGGACTTATGTCTTGGCGGCCATTTAAATGCATGAAGAATAAGTCCTTGATTAGATCCAGGATGGATCCAGGAAGCAGTGAAACCATTTAAAAATGGAGTCGTACTCACACAATCTACCGCTATGTATTGCCACATTCTTATCTATTGTCTGAGTGAGAGGTTATTGCCTTGTCTGATGTAATTTCCAATTCCTGTGTGTGTGTGTGGGGGGGGGGGGGGGGCTATGTTACGGACTGTTATGAAGTCTAGGGATTTACTGCCCGTAACATGTATGAAACTAATAAGTTACAATAAATACAAAGTGGCTTAAGTGCATGACGAAACATAATGGCTCTATATGAGCACCGAATTGCTGGTTAGTTGAACACTTTTACATTTACAGCTTTGATGAATGAACGAATAAACAAAAAAAGGGGTGACGATGGCAGGACAAAAACACATCCCGATTGTTGTACGCATCGGGATGTGTTTTATACAACACAGATTTCGTTGCAAAGGGTTTAGATATTTTTTTAATATATCATTTTTATCCCACGATTTTGTAACCCATTTTTCACCCGGTGCCATTTGCCTAAGCTGTAATCCTGGGCACTACTCTCCCTCTTCCAAACTGGGGAGAGCCCCGAACACTGCACTCATGCTTCCTTCAATGCATGTGGAGTGAGCAGGCCGCACCTTGGACGCAGTGCATGGAACGAACACGTAATTCCAACCAGTTCCTTTCCCCTCCATCAGGCGCCCCGGCTGACTAGGGGGAGGCAGTATAGAGACCAGGATTACTCCATGACACGGGGAGAACATGCAAACTCCACACAGAAAGGCCCTTTCGCCAACCCCACCTAGAGGGTGTTTAAGATAATATGACTGATGTAGCGTCTCATAACTACACAATGACATGACTGTTGACGTCCGGGTCTCCTCTTTTCCACAGAAATCATTGATGACCTGGCACACCTGGTGGACAAGACGGACGACAGGATTCGAGGAGAGACGAGGAGAGTTAAGCTGGTGGAGACCAAGTCGGCGTCGTGTGGTACGTATTGCATTGAACCTTCTTTAAAGGAGTGGCTTACAAATACGCTAAAATTTCCACTAATTCTAGGCTTCATGGTGTGTGTAATTAAATAAGTCATGTCTTAGCTGAATTACTAACTCCTTTAATCCTGGTCTGGTATGACAAACCTTGATGTTCTATAATGGCTAGTTAGAAATCAAGTGCACAGTCAAATCATCAGTGGTCAGGTAATTACCGATTACCACTGAGGATTTTAATATGAAGTGCGCTCATATCGTTAGGTCAATTCTCTATCTCAATCATGGGACACTGCACCGTTATTGTAATGAATGAAGATCAACAGAATGTGTACAGCAAGGGTGTGTCCAAACCTCTTTCAAAGGTGGCCATAATTTTGACAGAAAATATTAAAATACCCAAGGGCCAACTGCATCTCCTGACATAGTATACTGTACCTTCGGACCACAACAAAGTCACATACATATGCATTACATTTTATTTAACTATCATCAATATTTTATATCAGTGGTCTTTTGTGAGGTGTGTGCTGTGAAGAAAACCACACCAAAAATCACTCATATCTTTACATTACATTACCAAATGTAACCAGACGTGCAAGGTAAAAAATAAAACCCCTTCAGAATGAGACAACAAGGAACAAGGAATCTTGACAAATTATCTGACTCTGGGAAGTGTCCAGGTTAATATAAAACTCCAATGTAGAAATGTCCCATACTGTTGGGGTAATACAATTCAGGTATGAAGCCGAGGGCTGTATACAATTCGTCCCCGGGCTGCATTTGGCCCAGGGCCACACTTTGGACAGTCACTGTACAGCCTCAAGATGGAGGCAAACTGCCAGCAATGTGTTTCATCAACCAGCGTGGGGAATCTGGGGATATAATCATTACTTATCGCCGCCTTTAGCCATCATCACCAGAATGAGCGGTGCTTAATGGAGCTGAAACGACGACAGTGATGGTGACAACAAGCACCTTCCTGGCACACACAGTGTGAATGAATGGTGGGGTAACTCTGGCTATTTCTGTCCCGCACGCTGCTTACTCAGTCAGTTCCCTGATGGGCTTTTAGAACGTTTTCAGAGCTCACAACACCCTCCCTGCCTTCCTCTCCGTCCCTGGACCTTTCAGAGGAACCCTCAAAAGACCACGGGTTGTGGTCTTTCTCTCTCTCTCTCTCTCTCTCTCTCTCTCTCGGCTCAAGACTTTTCGTAGAATTAGTTGAGCAGTGGTGGGAAAAGTGCTCACATTAAGTTACTTATTAAGTAAAAGTATCAATACTGCAATGTAGAAATGCTCTGGTACAAGACAAGTAAAAGTCCATAATAATAAAAATAAATACTAAAAGTACAAAAGTATTGGCATCAAAATGTACTTAAAGTGCCCATAATACAAAGTACTCATTGTGCAGAATGTTTTCAGATGTGCTGTATAAAAGTTATTATAGAACTACACACCATATAACTACATTATTATAGAACTACACACCATAGAACTACACACCCACAATACGTCGCATCGCCAGCTTGTAGATCCGCTATTTTTAAATGGTGGAAATGTAGGGCTGAAGTGGGTAATGTCTGTTTCGTAATAATAATCTAAATCTACAAGGTAACTCAACTAAACGTTTTCAAATAATTGTAGTGGTCAGTGGAGTAGAAGTAAAACTATCTGTCTCTGAGATGTAGTGGAGTAGAAGTAAAACTATCTGTCTCTGAGATGTAGTGGAGTAGAAGTAAATCTATCTGTCTCTGAGATGTAGTGGAGTAGAAGTAAAACTATCTGTCTCTGAGATGTAGTGGAGTAGAAGTAAAACTATCTGTCTCTGAGATGTAGTGGAGTAGAAGTAAAACTATCGAAAATTGGAAAATGCAGATTCTAAAAATGTCTTCTACATCCTGACAGTTTTCTGAAAAAGCTATGTTTCTATGTCGTTCTTCGATTTAAAAAAAATAGAAGACCTACAAGCTCGTAGCTATGGGCTTGTAGATCTTCTATTTTTCAATAGCTAAAGCATAACATGTTTTAGCCAGAATGGGTTTTAAGTACAGTACTGTAAATGTACCTACTGTACGTTACTTTCCCCCAGTGGAGTTGAGATGTTCACAGAGAGGTACAGTCGGTGCTACCACTACCCTACGCCCTCGCCATTACCCAAGATCCTCTCCTCCTCGGCCGCGTTGAACTTCTGATTGGTCTGTTCCAAAAAACAAGAAGAGTCCCATGCTCTTCTCTCAAAATATAGGGCAGGTCACACGTTTTTGACTCGAGAAATACTTTTAAAATGACCAGCTCCAACAAGATCTACCCACCGAAAACATAATTATACCATCGCTGAACATAGCAAAAGGTTTACCTGAGGGGGCTTTGGATTCTGGAATAGCAGCGTTGACATCGTATCTTATATTAAATTTGAGCTGCACGAAAATGTGCGCCAGTTCAGGTCACAAAGTCATAGACTATGATGTAGGTCAAACCTCCGTTCCCCACTTTCTGGTCCTCATACTGTACGTCACTGGCTTACCCTTTGTATTGATCCAGTCCTATTGGTAGGAGTTTATATTAATTTGACATTTGTGCACAGCAACACATTGCATTGTGGGTTTGAGCTCAACGCCCATTTTTTATGTCAATCAAGTCTCAAGTGATGATCTACCACTATACAAGTGGCAGATGCCAAAAAGAGTTAAAAAAAAAATATATATATACAGTATATAGTAAATGTATTTTAATTATATAATATTTTTTGGGGCATATCATGTGGTCTACCTGCACAGCATTTGTGATGTACTGGTTGATGGTGATCTACATTTTGGGGGGCACTCCTGCAACAGGGCATTTACAGAGGGAGACAAAAGGCTTCCGTGGGAGAGGCAGGGATGGTTACTGTAGGTTACGGAGCGCTGTGTAAAATGTGGGAGCGTTAGGTTGTTCCTGGCATGCCGGTGTGGGGGGGGGGGGGTTGTTGTGTTTACAGAGGCATTGCTGTGGAGATGGCCGCATTGTTTCTCTAGGCAACCGACCGCGCTAACAGCCCACTCCTACCACGACCGGCGGCAGGGATGGAGGTCAGAAAGTCAGATTTGTCTCATTCCATCGGCCCTGTCCCCATGGTGCCACGCAGTGCAGAGCGCACTCTTTGTTTGAAGATCCCAGAGACGGGACCAGGAGTCACTTTTCTGTTTGTGTCCTTTCTACAGTTCGTCCCCGTCCCCCCCAACCTCAGCCCTTCCTTTTTACCCCTTTGCAAGGCCAAAGAATGTCATCTACGTGTGTGTGTGTGTGTGTGTGTGTGTGTGTGTGTGTGTGTGTGTGTGTGTGTGTGTGTGTGTGTGTGTGTGTGTGTGTGTGTGTGTGTGTGTGTGTGTGTGTGTGTGTGTGTGTGTGTGTGTGTGTGTGTGTGTGTGTGTGTGTGTGTGTGTGTCATGAACTCTGCAGGCACACTGAGGCGCTCCAACACACATAATATGAACTACTCACCTGCCGCGGAAGGTTCCATGTTTAACGTAATTCCAAAGTGTGTACATTGTTTAGATGCATGGTTTTCATATCGTAAATATGATTATGAACTTTGACGAAAAGTTTATTCCACGTGGGTTTCTTAATTGTTTACTTGGGTAAAGCTCTGGAAGGCTTGTCATCGCAGCTTGGCTACAACTGAAACAGACTTCCTCTTCAAAATAAGAGCTTCTTGTAATTATTAGTCAACATTAGTATTATTTCAAGACGTAGATAGACATTTGTAGTATGTGACACCAGAGCTCGTAAATGCGCACTTGCGCACCAGCTATGTGCACCTATGTGCATGGATGCATGCTTGTGCATTTACGTGTGTGTCTTGGGTGCACGCATATGAGTGTGTGTTGGGTGCACTGCACGCATATGAGTGTGTGTCTGGTTCTTGGTGAGTGGAAAATTCCCCTCTACTACTTCATGCTCATCTCAATATGTTTCCCCTCTTCCCAGAACCCCCCCCCCACACACACACACACACACATCCCACCACACACACACACACCCCCCACCAAACACACCCCAGAGTCTTGCCATTTGTTTGCCACTCGGGCCTTCCGTCAAAGACAGACAGAATTGAAAGTACAACATGCCACAAATCTTTTAGAGGGCTTTTCTCTGTCTCTGAGTTTGCCGTGTGTTTAGGATTCTTGAAAGCTTCAGAGCTCTGTTTGTTTTTTAAACCGCCGCTCATCCAAAGCCGCTGCTCAGTGTTATGTCTCTGCCAGGTCCTTGAAAAGACGGGAACGGCTGACTTTGACAGTTCGGGGGCATACCTCGCATACCTGTCGGTAGCCCCCTCTCGTTGAGGAGTATCTGCATTTCTTTTTTACACTGCAAATATTGTACTAACAATCTTAAAACTAAGTCATAACTTAGTCATAACTAAAGCCAAAGTAATTTTCTTGTATAAGACCTATAACATATAATTTGGTTGCGCTCCAAAAATAGCAGATCTACAAGCCTGGAGATTGAAAAATCATGCATTGTGATGCCATCAAGGCCTGCCTAAATAGGTTTCAGTCAACTAAATCAACTGTAGTTTTAGCTGACTAAAATCTTATGATATGACACTAAAACATTTCAGATTACTAAAATATATAACTAAATGGAATTTTATTCAAAAGACTATGACTAAAACTAAATTACAATATAAAACTAAACTAAAATTTGCTGTCAAAATCAACGTGTGTGCGTGCATATATCAGAGATCTACCATTGTAGAGCTGAAAGCCTGATGGGTGCAAGCTGAGCTATGCTAGGGGTCACCTCCCCTGAAGCAAAAAAAGGGCCCACATATTGCAAGGCCACGGTTGTCTTTGCATGCGTGCGTCACTGCTGTCAGTAGCTCGGTGAAACATCCGCGGTGTTGTTGAACCCAACTTTCTCCATTTTCCGCTTCACTGCGTGTCGCACGAAAGTTGTAGATCTACAACTAACAACGCGTCACGGTGTGAGTTTGTAGGTCTGCTATTGTCAGAACAGGAATGCAAGAGTAGTACCAGCGTAGGATTCAGGAAACTTCTGAAATTACTTTGATAATAGTAGTTTTTTGTTCAGGTGCTTGAAACTACATTTGCACACACCACTACCGTAAAGACGACCGTAATGGCCACTTTTTTATGATTGGCTGCCTCTGCCTCTAAGCCAATGGGAGACTTACCCATAAAACCCATAGTCGCTGCATAGAACGCCGGAACGCGGAGTGAGCGGAACAGAAGCTAATGTTATCTAACTGGAGCTCTAGGAAAGCCATAACAAAACAGTGAGTGAACCAACGAAAGAATGTCGGAAACAAACGGAAACGTGCGCTACAAGAGCTTGTTGCACCTCGCAGTTATGACTGAGTCATTCTTGTTTTTAATTTTACAGTGAAAAATGTGTATCAAGATTAAATATTTTGTTTTAACGAAACAACTGTTTCTTTGTCTATACTAATGCTTGAATAACTGGATTATCATGGTCATACTGTATGTCATACAGCATTTACAACAACTTTAGCTCGTTTATATGGAGTTAATAATCTCCATCGTTAACGCTGCAGTCTATATATTGTGTAGATTCAAGTTAGTTTTCAGGTTATATATACTGTATTAACCTTTCTAATAGCATTTTAAGTTTTTAAGCTAACCTCTTGACCAAAACTAGACTGATCACACCTTCGCTGAAACCCAGTAAGTCATTTCCACCTCCATTAGCTTGTATAAGTGGGAATTGAGGAGTGGAGCAGGCTTTGAGAGCTAGGTGGGATTAGAGTGGGAGATTATCTTGGAGTAGCGAGGGGTCTTTCTGGAGTGTGGTGTGAGTTTCCCAGGGCTTAAGCGCCTCATCGGGGGCACATCGGGGGCCGGGCGGCCCTTACTTCTCAACTAGTCTAATCCTCAGGGTTTGCAGAGGAACAGCAACCCCTGTGAATCCTGCAGGTGGTTCGCATCTCAAGTAGGCTTGCACCGTTTGGACTAGACATCTAAAGGGGAGAGGGGGCAGTAGGGGAACATGTAGGCTAACTTCATTGTACCAAGAAAGGAATTGTGTCAGGGAAATGCAAATTTTTACTCTTTAGAAAGGGCTTTCTTTTTAAAGGGCTTTGCATCTCTTGTGAATGATGGCTTAAGTCACTCTTGTCTTTCCTAGGCTTACTCTGTTGTGAACTTGTGATTGATCTCACACTTTTATGTTTGTAATTCTAAGTTTACTGTGTAATTAAATTGGAAAAACGTTTTTTACAGTTCAGCGCAAAACATATTGTAGTCACGTCATACAATTACAGCATGCATGACACCTTTATTGACCTTTTTATTTTATTTTATGATTAATGGATACCTGATGAAGGTCGTTTAGACCGAAACGTTGTCACTCTGAATAAACTGCTACTCTATGCCTCAGATTTCAAGTTTGAAATTTATAAAAGGATGTAACTGGAATCAAACTATTAATGACAACTATGGACTTTATGTGGCCTACAACATTGTATGCCTCATTCGACACATTAATTGCAACTGTAGGTCGCAGTTTACTATGAAAATCTGCAAAACCTACGAAAAGTCACGCTCCATATATGGCCAATACAGAATTCATTCCATATGTTGGTCTGACCTCATCAAACCCTGTAGACTCAAGACACTGCCCCCGCTGCCAGCCTTAGATCTCCATATAGTGCGTGCACGTGACTTCTCCCCCTCAGGGCGTCTTACTGGCTGTATAACCTGGCAGGTGTACAGTAACTTTCATAGTGTAAATCGTCCACATCGTTGTTGTCTGCGAGAAACCACCTAACTCCATTGAGTTTATTTATTTTGTGATGGTAAAAAAAATATTGAACCAATGAAAAGTATTAAACTGCTTTAGACAAGAACCTCTTAACTCAAACTGTCTGCTTAGGCAGCTAACTCCGCCACCTCTCCCCCTCTCATGCAAGTAATTGACAATATATATAAAGACACAATACCATCTTGAGGCAGTATTGCATCATTTTAAAAACTATAAGGTTTTCTTCATTTCCTGAAAAAAAATATTTTTTAATTTCCTGAAGACATTTTGGAGTTAGGTGGTTTCTTCCCAACAGCAGAGATATTTATATTTCAGTCGGCCCGTTCTGAAATGGTGACCGGCCACTCTAACTCGCTTAACATAAAACCCTGCGCCTCCTGCCTCCCCACTGGGGTCACCCCAAGCCTTTTGTGAACCTAAAAGGTCCCTGAACCATGAGCAGAGAGGGGGCGGAGGGACGGAGGGTGTCTGCAGGCACCCCAAACCCAGCCTACCACCACCACCACCACCCACACCAATTAACCCTCTTCTCCGTGATTCATCTTCCTGACGTGTCAGAAGGAACACTCTTCCTGGGTGGTCAGTCTGGACGGGATGGGTGACACCGCTGAACCTTCTCAGCATCATCAGTGACACGTATGCCAGAGCCCCTCCCCTCCCCCCCTACGCCAGAGCCCCTCCCCTCCCTTGTCTGTTTTTTGGGGGCGAGCAAACGCCATGACTGTCATTAGTCTTCTGAGAGGTCAGGATAGTTACTGAGCTGGACGCTGATGGGCCGAAGAGAAGGTCTGGGGGGGTGGGGGGGGTCGTCTCTGATGTGGTTCTGTGGCGGAAAGCAATTGCAGTACATTTACTTAAGTACTAAGTGCGATTTTGAGGTATATTAGTAAAGAACAAATTAAACGATATATTTATTGCATTTCTTTTTTTCGACAAACGGACAATACAACAAAACAATACATAATACAGACAATACAATTACTTAAAATGAAAAACAAACAAAAAACAAAACCAAAACATACAATACATACACATATAAATACAGTATAATAAAATAAGGTCACTTAGAATGGTAACAACAACAGAGTCCTTATGGCCACAAGACCAAACAGCTGCAGAGAATACAATTAGACATTTTCAGTTTCCACCATTAAATAAGATAAATCATTAACCGTAATATATTGGATAAACCGTCCCCATATCTTATCAAACATCTTCTGTTTATTCTTCAAAGTATAAGTGATTCTTTCCAGAGGAAGATATACATATGATAACTCCCTAAACCACTGAGCAATACACTGGGTTTGCCTATCTTTTTCCACGATAAGGCTATAGCCCTTTTGGCTTGTAGTAAACATAAATCTAGAAATCTTTGTTCGCTACTCTGAATCTTATGGCCAAGTGGGTAAAGACCTAATAGAAACAGTTTTGGGTCAAGCTCAATATCTATCGACAATATCTTCTGAATCTCCCTCCTCACTTCTTCCCAGAATTATTTCACTCTTGGACATGCCCACAGACAATGGAAAAGTG
Organism: Protomyctophum parallelum; assembly: GCF_964188405.1. Classification (NCBI taxonomy): domain Eukaryota; kingdom Metazoa; phylum Chordata; class Actinopteri; order Myctophiformes; family Myctophidae; genus Protomyctophum; species Protomyctophum parallelum. The sequence goes on along the minus strand of NC_139702.1, from coordinate 24,079,956 downwards.
TACCTTTGTCTTTACCACATCTGATACAAGTATCTGGAATATCTGCACTAAATGTATTTCATTTCTCTGGAGTGATATAGACCCTCATCAGCCAATTATATTGCAACAGTTTTTTTGTTTTTTTTTTAAGATATTTTTTTGCGGCTTACGCCTTTATTGATTTTTTAAGGGATAGAAAGTAGGCTGACAGGAAACGGGAGAGAGATGGGGGGATGACATGCGGTAAAGGCCGTGTCGGGTCCGGGAGTCGAACCCGCGGCACACCGCGACTGGATCACCAGTCCGGTGCCCAGACCGTTACGCTACGGCCTGGGCCTATTGCAACAGTTTTAACCGAGTGTTACCCGTCTGGGATTGAGCATCCATACAGGCTGAGCTCCACTCTTCCAATGTCAATTTCTCTTGTAGATCAGCCTTCCATGCATTATATTTGGATTCAGAGGATTCAGGAGAGAATTCTACTAACATAGAGTATAAATCAGAAATAATGCCCCTATTAAAGGGGTTTCTGATAAGCTCTTTTTCTATTATTGACAGGGGAGGGAGTGTCAGAGATTTCACCTGTTTAACCCCTATAAAGCTTCTGAGTTGTAAATACTTGAAGAAGTGTGTATGGGGTAAATTGTATTTAGCAGCTAGTTCATCAAAAGAGAGTAGATTCCCCCTTTTGTCAAAAACATCCTTCCATTGTTTAATCCCTTGCTTGGCCCATATCATGAAGCCCCCATCCGCCCTTCCTGGGCTGAATCGAAAACTGGGTTGGATATCCAAAAGATAAAGTCTGACATCCTGCCAAACTTTAATCATGTTTTTAACAATAGGATTAGCTGTATATTTTATCAGTTTTTTTACTCGAATTAGAGTAGAGATATTCGGGCAGGTATATGAGTAATTTGAATTTCCAATGCTTTTACTTGTACATGTCTGATCCAAATATTGTACCCTATATACATTTTGCCGACTTTGGCCTTTTGAAAATAGCCAATCTACAAGCTCACAATGTGTTGTCATTGTGAGCTTGTAGATCTGCTATTTTCAAAAGATTTGTTTACATTTGAAAACTTCAAATAGGACATTCTGCACAATGAGTACTTTTACTTTTGGTACTTTAAGTACATTGGATGCCAATACCTGTGCTGTAATAGAGGTGACATTTAGGGTGTGTGGATCTGTCCCGTCTCAGTGTCGTGTGTGTGTGTGTGTGTGTGTGTGTGTGTGTGTGTGTGTGTGTGTGTGTGTGTGTGTGTGTGTGTGTGTGTGTGTGTGTGTGTGTGTGTGTGTGTGTGTGTGTGTGTGTGTGTGTGTGTGTGTGTGTGTGTGTGTGTGTGTGTGTGTGTGTGTGTGTGTGTGTGTGTGTGTGTGTGAGAGAAACGGCTCAGTCCCTTTTGTGTTACTGACATTTCACCGTCGGATTTGTCCGCTGACAGATATGGGACCGTTCATTCTCAGCGCAATCTGTGATGACGACTCTAATCTAATGGATCGTCCGCTCTGAGTCTCTTCGACACCCTGAACGTACTTAATTTCCATGAGTTTGTGTGTGTGAGTGTTGTGTATATTTGCTTTAGCGCGAGGTGTTTAAAGAGCCATCAGGAGGGCCGTTGGAGGGAAGTTGTTTCTTCTTGACGTTTATATTGGACTCACATGTGCAAGCGATCAAGACGGGACGACGTTCAGCCCTGACCCGCTGACAACTCCTTACTACCCAGTGGTGGTGTTACTTAAGTAAAAGTATCAATACTGCAATGTAGAAATACTCTGTTACAAGTGAAAATCCAGAATTCTATATTGACTTGAGTAAAAGTAGACTACAAAGGTATTGGTAAAGAAAAATACAATAGAGCACGCACATCCTTTGTCCACTATGGTGTAATTAACCTTAAATACACTTTTTAAACTTTGGAGCTTACCTCAGTGTGTGGACCCTATCTTTTTCACTAGTCCCTCCCTAACATTTGAGGCTAGCAAAATGTTAGGGTTATGATGATATTTGAATATTCTAACCACACATGTGGTCTATTAGAGTAATGTTTACTCCATAGACAAATACAAAACAGAAAAGGTAGGGGAGCCCGCTGGCCTAGTGGTCCAGACTCCAGACGTATGCCACATAGGCTCTGGCCTGACAGTGTGTCGCGTGTTCGAGTCCCATTCATGACGACCTTTGCTGCATGTCTCTCTCTCCCTCTTTCCTGTCATTCTCAAAAAAATCTTAAAAAAAACAAATAAAAAAATCTGAAAAAGTTAAGAAAAACGAAATCACGGCACTCCATCTTTAAAATCACATCACCGCTGGCATAGCTGTCACTGTAACTCTCGCCCCCCTCAACAAAACAAAACCAACGAGAGACAAAGGAGACAGCTGTGGACGTCGTGCCACAACGACGAGTTAACGAGGTCCTCAGGACATCTGGATCCTCTACAGCCATCTCCCCTGGCAGCGGACCCCAGCATCAGCGTTACATTTCATAAAGCCTTACCACCCCCACCACTAAGCAATTAGTTCAGCATGACTTATATCTCGCCCCGTCTGTCTGCCGGCGGAATGGCGGCCCAATTACGCTCACGGAACGAGAACGCCAGAGGAGAGAGAGAGAGAGAGCCAAAGAATGAGAGCAATGTAAACCCGACGCGAGAGAGGAGGGCGGGGGATGGGGTTGGGGGTGGGGGGGGGGGGGGGGGGGCGGGGTAGATACCAGTTTGAGTTAGTCGAAGGCGACTTCAGTCTCGTCGGAGATGCCGTTGTTTGAAATCTTCACTCCGGAGTCATGGAGGGGAGGTTGAGGAGGGTAGGGGGCTGAAGGAAAGTTTTCCATGTCTTGATAGCGTGTGCATGGCGTGGTTTGTGGGATCAGGCCACCGGGTGGGCCTTGGGTATGCACTGTACTCTACTGTACTGTACGTACGGAAGGGAGTGAATTCCACATGTCAGATGTATTTGATGTATAGCAGTGGTTTTCCAACCAGTGGTCCGGGGACCACCAGGGGTCCTTGAGGGGGTTCCAGGTGGTCCCCAGCTAAATGTTGGAGAGTTGGAAATTTACCTTTATAGATACTTTATAGATTACGGGTCCATTTGGTTTCATTTTACGCCCTCAAGAGTTCAATTATTGTTAAACATCTGCGTTACTTAATTTACAAGAAGTTTACACAATTACAGAATGTAGAAGCATTGTTTGCCTATTGTCTCTCCTATGCATGGACAGTTCAAACAACCCATGTTTTTAACCCATGAAAATTCTTGCTTTTTTGGGGATGTGATTTTTCTGTTTTGTATGAGTCTATGGAGTTAGCATTACTCTAATAGACCCCCAGGTGTGGTTAGAATATTCAAATATGTTTTCCCTGTGTATTTTTGGTTTCTTCCTGAAAGCTGAAAGCCTTTGAGTCAAAAGGCCCAATCGAACATACACCATTTTTGTGACATCATAACACTAACCCCTCCCTCATTATCATACAAGCTGTGGGCGCTGCATCAGTTCAGGTGGACCAGGACAACTTTAGTTTTTTTCAACGAAGGTTCATGTTTTAGGTTGTTATTAGATAACTGGTGGGTGTGGCCACATAAAAACATAATTTGAACACTGTCACTTTAAAACAGTTAGAAGACTGACAGAACTTGGAATAACTTAAGCCTTAACCTACGACTGCAGAGTTTATCATCGTGGCCACAACAGTTCTCTTGAAATTCTGTACGATACATTGAAACTGTAAAGTTGTAAACTGAGATCATAAAATTCCTAGCAGACCTTTATATCTTTTTTTTTCTTCTTCCCCCTTTACAAAAATGACAATTCCATCTGCGGTGGATTAAACCCAGATTTCCAGGGGGGTAAAGATATAGGGTAGGTGTGTGGGGTGGGGGGGTGGGGTGCTAATAAAATGTCTAATATTTTCAGCCCCTCCCCCCGGGTATAAAGCGTTTGTGATGAAGTGTGAGCTTGCCTTTGTAGGCTTTCTCCGCTTCCATAGCATCGGTGAAAAACAATGATTATCCTTACTCAGGGCGGAATCAGAAACACATGCTTATATCGCACTGTGAAATCTATGTCAATAAGGTTTGTGTGTGTGGCTGTCAAGTGCATGTAACTTGCATTAAGTCATCACGGGTAAAGAATGGAAATGTGATGTGAGGGTATAAGCACCGCTTGGGCCAAGGACCTGATCAAGGGCTTGGAAAATGAGCCGTGATCTGTACCGGCTCCTTACCTCCTGCAGTCGCCTTCTCTGCCTTCTGCTGTATGTGGAATCTGCCTAAACTCATGTTTGGGATGAATATCTGCTGTCGAGGAGAAACCACCTAACTCCAACATCCTCATTTTTCAAGAAACGAACATTTTCAGGAAATGAAGAAAACCTTATATTTTGTATTTACAATTTACAATTTTACAATTTAGGCATTTAGCAGACGCTCTTAATCCAGAGCGACTTACATTTAGGCAAGAACAAAAGCATGGGAATACATCACATAAAAGCATTTATCATGAAACATGCGTAAGCTAAGAAGGTAACAGTGGAATATCTATATGATGAAACTATACATACACTATACATAATAAACTATACATATTCACTACTATGCTATACATATGTACTATGGCGTGCTATGACTATATACAATACAATTATAGTGCTGTCTACATAACATGCTATAAGTCTAAGTCAAATGCTATCTAAGCCAACAGAAATTCTATCTAAGGGGTTAGGGTAAGTGCTATGGGCCATGATGGAGTCTGAAAAGGTGGGTTTTCAGGCTACGGCGGAAGATTGGGAGTGATGCTGCAGTTCTGACTGCAATGGGAAGTGCATTCCACAGTTTTGGAGCCAGAAGGGAGAAGAGTTTGGGACGTGTGGAGCGTTGTCCCGGCGTTTTTAGTGAGGGTACTTCCAGTTTCCCTGCGTTGGCTGATCTGAGTGCGCGGGAGGGTTTGTAGGGTTCAATCATACTTGTAAGATATGGGGGAGCCATACCTTTGGTTGCTTTGAATGCCAGCATCAGAGTTTTGTATTCTGTGCGGGCAGCGACCGGGAGCCAGTGGAGGGAGCGGAGCAGGGGGGAGACATGTGAGAATTTTGGCTGGTTGAAGACCAAGCGAGCTGCTGCATTTTGGATCAGCTGGAGAGGCTTAAGTGCACATGCTGGTAGGCCAGTAAGGAGGGAGTTACAATAGTCGAGTTTTGACAAGACTGTTGTCTGGATTAGGAGCTGGGCTGATTCCTGGGTGAGGAACGGTCTAATTCGTCGTATGTTATAATTATTATTATTATTATTATTATTCAATGCAATACTAGTGCCTCATCAAAGTTGGTATTGTTGTGACTTTATAGAGTCAATTGCTTTGTTCAAAGCACTTTTTAATACTTTTCATTGAAGGGTGTTCAATAGCATTTATTATGGAAAAGAATGAAAATACAAAATAAAGTGGTTTCCTCCTGACAGCGACGATGTTTTAGTCTGGGTGAAAGTCTCCAATTCTACATACATCTTCTATTATGACGCTAATATGTTTTATTCGTATTTCTTTTCAATAAATATATGTCCAAACATTAGCTTGAATACATTTGTATCGATTGATTGCATTGATTCATTAATGTTTCTTTGTCTTAATTCCTTCTACAGGGATGCTGGTGGTGATTGTGCTGTTGCTAATAGCCATCGTGGTGATTGGCGTGTGGCCTGTGTAGCAAGTGGGAAAAGAGGGTGAGCATGAAATTGATACCGGAGCTCTGTTGCTGGAGCATCGGTATGCCAGAGAGGAACCTACGGGGGAGAACGCTGGATTAAACACTTCACACCTGAAGCACGGGCATGCAGGGATTATTTCTGTTACTCACAAACTCTTCGAACCATCTCCCCTTTTGCAATATGGGCTCTATGCAGTATGCACACAGAATAACTCCTCCTACTTCCTGGGCCTCTTCCCTACTTCATTCAGAGGTGTTACCGATGATACTAATTAAGGCTCTGTTCCTTTCTGGTCGAACAGAGTCAGGGTGCTGCTATTGTGCATGTTGGCTCACTGGAAACACTCTGCTACACCGGTGGGTCTCAAAGTGTCCTTGTGTGGGTTCCAAATGGCCCCGTACGGGGCGTGTACAGTATCTCTTGAGTGTGTACAATGGGGGTCCATGAAATTAAAATGTACACTAAATGGAACAGAGCCTTAATTAGTTCCCACTGCTAGCTTCTGGCTCGACTTGACTCTTTTTTCAAAAGTACCCTGTACTGGTACTTTTTTTGGTATCACCTCGGCCGAGGTTCCAAGCGAGCTGTGGCGATACCAAAAGGTAGCGTGAAAACACTGTAGACTTCCATCTGGCCAGATAGAATTGTCACTACCGGCACATCAAATCAGGATAGACTCCTCTATACTGCATGGAAGCTGCCGAAGAACTGTGTAAAAACTTTATACTCTGCTTCATCCCCCCCTTTGCCTCATGAGGCGAAGGGGAATGGAGTTGAGTTTTTTAAGGAACCAGTGACAGCACACAGTAATGTTTTTAATAAGGTGTTGGCCGGGTAGTGGGCAGTGCTGACCCTACAATAGCATCTCCTTTAGGGGAGTTTTTCTTTGTTTAAAAACAGTGTACCGCTCAATTTAACTTGTCCTGTGCAAATTATATGTTGTCAAATGTCTAGATGAATCAATCACACATTGAGTGGTTTTACTATTTAAAGGTATATTTAAAGGTTTGGGATTATTTTGGAATACATTTTTTTGCCTAGGTATAGTGTTGACTTAACAGTAGGGACCTCCCACACCAGTCATAACTCTGTCCGTGGTCTAGTCTGAGACTCTGACTTAGTACTGTGTAATTCCACTAGCTTTGCAACACACTCTCTCTCTCACACACACACACACACACACACACACACACACACACTTACACACAGACATCACACATTTACTGTAGCTGCCATAATGTTAGCATTTGTCTTGGGGCTTTTATAATGTTTATAGAATAACACTCCGCCAAAACAAACACGGTCGCGTTGCTAACGCGACTGTTTTCCCTCCTTGTAAATCAACGCAGCCTTAATGGATATGCTGTACTTTGTAATAAATAGCCGTTAACAGCACCTGGACTCCTGGCTGTCTGCGTTTGTCCTCACTACACGCTCCTGAGGGTTTCGTTTGTTTTGCGACACGATATTCAGCTGTTACTGTCAGTGTCCTGTGAGTGTGACATGTTGTATGTCACCACATTGGTCTCAATGCCTTGTGAGGACTACAATAATTCTATATTTTTCTGAGATTTTGTCATGTTAAAAATGCCGTGTCGGTCATGACTAGTGGTGTAACGATACATTTTAACAGCGATACGATACGTATCACAATACATGGTTGACGATACGATACATGGACGATATTGGTTCATTATGGTGATACGATACGATTCAATGATTTTAAATCGATACAGTAACTATTTCAAATACATTCACTTTATACACAGTAATTAAGCCCCTCTTTTTCATTTTTCTTCCAAAAATTTCTAAATACCACACACACAAATGTAGTATTGATACAATCGATTAATTGCATAGCAAAGCGATTCAATACCGATTATTTCCATTGCAAAACGATACCATACAATAGTCAATGTTGCTGTTTTCATTTCAATATACTTTGATTCTTGAAATTAAAATCGATTTTTCAATGCAGTTACTATATCGTTACACCCCTAGTCATGACCCATGTGTGTCTTACTAACTAAGGGCTGTCCCCGACTAAAGATATTCATAGTCGAATCTTATTGGCCAAATGTTGTCTACAGGCAGCGACATGGGATTTTTTTTTTTATGCATTAGAGAATCATTCCATTTGGGCTGTGGGGGGTGCTTATGTCTGTTTTGACATCATCTTGCTTGGTTCCATCCATCCATCTTCAACCGCTTATCCGTAGTCGGGTCGCGGGGGCAACAGCTTGTGTGTTTCTACTAACTCATACATGAGACTGGTGGTAGTGCTTGTGCGTGTTTCTGAGTCAGCCATTATTTTTTATATCTAAAACAGACTTCAGGTCAGAGTAATGATTCCAAACAAGCGAAACACTTTTTCCCCCCTCCAATGTAACAAGAGTTTATTTCAACTGAAAATGAGAATTTAGATCTACCAGGTTGGTGTGTTCAGTAGTTATTATTTCCTTCTTTTATGACAACCATCTAAACAACCACAAACAAGTAAAAACAACAAACGAAAACAAATAATTGAAAAAGACATAATAAAATCCACAATGTCTCGTGTCTTTAAATATATTCATATATAATAACCATAATATATTAGTACGCATCGTAAAACAACATCGCAAAAAAAAGAAAGAAAAAAAAAGTCTGCAATCGTGATAGCTAAACAAACATTTACAATTCATAGTATGAACACAAAATAACACTTTGACGGGTCTGTGGATAGCATGGGGTCAGGACCACTGACAGGTCTGTGATAGCGTGGGGTCAGGACCACTGACAGGGCTGTGGATAGCGTGGGGTCAGGACCACTGACAGGTCTGTGATAGCGTGGGGTCAGGACCACTGACAGGTCTGTGATAGCATGGGGTCAGGACCACTGACAGGTCTGTGATAGCGTGGGGTCAGGACCACTGACAGGTCTGTGGATAGCGTGGGGTCAGGACCACTGACAGGTCTGTGGATAGCGTGGGGTCAGGACCACTGACAGGTCTGTGATAGCGTGGGGTCAGGACCACTGACAGGTCTGTGATAGTGTGGGGTCAGGACCACTGACAGGTCTGTGATAGCGTGGGGTCAGGACCACTGACAGGTCTGTGATAGCGTGGGGTCAGGACCACTGACAGGTCTGTGATAGCGTGGGGTCAGGACCACTGACAGGTCTGTGATAGTGTGGGGTCAGGTCCACTGACAGGTCTGTGATAGCGTGGGGTCAGGACCACTGACAGGTCTGTGATAGTGTGGGGTCAGGACCACTGACAGGTCTGTGATAGCGTCGGGTCAGGACCACTGACAGGTCTGTGATAGTGTGGGGTCAGGACCACTGACAGGTCTGTGATAGCGTCGGGTCAGGTCAGGACCACTGACAGGTCTGTGATAGCGTGGGGTCAGGAACAGGTCTGTGATAGCGTGGGGTCAGGTCTGTGATAGCGTGGGGTCAGGAACAGGTCTGTGATAGCGTGGGGTCAGGTCTGTGATAGCGTGGGGTCAGGTCTGTGATAGCGTGGGGTCAGGTCTGTGATAGCGTGGGGTCAGGTCTGTGGATAGCGTGGGGTCAGAAACAGGTCTGTGATACTGTGGGGTCAGGTCTGTGATAGCGTGGGGTCAGAAACAGGTCTGTGATAGTGTGGGGTCAGGTCTGTGATAGCGTGGGGTCAGAAACAGGTCTGTGATAGCGTGGGGTCAGGTCTGTGGATAGCGTGGGGTCAGAAACAGTCAAACCATTGCCCTGGAAAAGGATCTAAAACACCATGGGTTTACAGAACCAGACCAGCACGGGTTGAGATGTCAGTGGTGGAAAGTAACTAAGTACATTTACTGAAGTACTCAATTTTGAGGTACTTGAGTAGTTCCAATTTCCAATGCTTTTACTTCTACTCCACTGCATTTGTTTGAAAACTTGATTTGATTATTGATACAAAACATACATTAACTATTTCAGCCCTATACATTTCGGCCATTTGAAAATAGCAGATTTTGACGATGTGACGCATTGTGAGCTTGTATATCTGCTATTTTCAAATACATTTTGTGATGTATAATGAGTACTTTCTACTTTGGTACTTTAAATACATTTTGATACCAATACCTTTGTACTTTTATTCAAGAAAAGAATTCTGGACTTCTAGCCTACATGTGACGGAGTATTTCTACATTGCAGTACTTTTACTTAAGCAAAACATCTTAGTACTTTTTCCTCCACTGTGAGATGTAATTACATACAACAGGAACATTTACATGTAATGCAGTGTTCTATAGCAATGAACATTAACATAAATATACTAGTATGTATACAAATATGTGAATATCATCTACTGTATGTATTTTGTCTTTGCAAGAGACAGCTCATAGTACCGTGTTGAGGCACTGCCTTTTTTTACTTAATTATAGGCCACATATGCTCAAAATCATGAATGTAGTTAAAGAAAAGAAAAAGAAACGGTAGCTTACAATGAAACAAGGATTAACTTAGTTGAGTTGCTATTAGAAACATTTTTGAATTATCGTGAACTAGAGGTCATTTCAGTGCATCCTAAAAGAACAGGTTTTTGAGATATTGCTAGCAGAAAGGGAGCAGTTACACTCAATGGGGCCAAAAACCAATAAAGTCAAATACATTAATCATCTAAACTGTGACTTGAAAATACAGATTATTATTATTATTAAGGCCTTAGTTCTAAGCCCCATTGATTTCCTCTCTGTTGCGAACATCTCACAAAGCCCCTGCCTCTACTACTGTAAATCAAAAAACAAAATGCTGGTTCAGGTTTGCGATAACGCAGAGGCATTTATAAACCTTTACCATTGAGATCCCTTTGGGGGTGGTTCGATTGGTTAGATGCGAGATGCACTTTTGAATTAATGTCCTTCAGCAAAGCACAGTGCAGAGAATTACTGTGACGTCTCAATAGGGAACTGCAGCTGTTGAGTGCTCGTACAGTACAGCGCCCTACAGTGAAAGCACAACCATGCATTGTGTGCTCAATGAAGTCTAATAGAGCATGGCTGGCGTGGCATTAGCTGTTCTCTTCTCTACCATCCCAGGAGTCGCTATACGAACCTCAACCAGCACGCCAGAGCTTTGAGGGACCTGTTCTGTGACTGTAGTTAACATTAGTAATGTTGGAAGCTCCACAGGCTAGTTTAAGGAGAAACGAAGAGGATTTGAAAACGACTTGCTTTACACCTAAAGTATAAGTAGCTTTTTGTTGTCCTTTTTAAAGGCACGGTGAAAGAGAAGTACATTTTTTGTTGCCTCGTTTGGTAAGCAAATTCTCTCTATTGTTTAACTGCCCTTTGTCCTATTACCGTACTTCCCAAAACTAAATACCTCTTCTCTCTAAAAAAATATATAATAATAATAATAAAACCGCCTATGGAGATGTAGTGGTCAGTAGCCAAACCCATTTTAGTACATTAGAAGAAGGCATAGATCAATTACAAATATATTTGACATTCTAATAATTTTTATTTTGTGTTTTCTTACAAAAAATGACATACTAACAAGATCACAGAGGGCAAAATGTATACATTCTGTTAAAAATGCTATGCTGGGTGTGAGAATACTTTTTCTAAGAGGCAAATCGCAGAAATTTGTACATTGTTGGTCTTCAAATATTATGCAAGTTAGAAGTGTTGTTTCATTCGATCGAAGTACAAAATGTATTCTGTCCTCATTCAATTCCAACGTTTTACCCTGTAGTACGTCATGTACTGTTTCAGGTTATTCTTTGTCAGCTCACTATTTTGGTCTCATGATATGGTTGACACATGATCAAGTATAAAAACAATAATGATACATAGTCATTTAGCAATACACTGTAATTTACTCTTACTCGTATTCTGAGTGGGGAAAAATATTGTGAGTTTGTTTGATTTGGGAAATTATCTTAGTATTTTGTAATTGTATCGTGAATTGAATTCACCATTGTCATGACGAGATATTAAGACCTGCTGCAGTTGCAGAGAAAGCAAAGAAAATTAATTTAATAATAAAAATATACTATTTTCAGCAGCACCTCTTAGTGAATCGAACATTGCAGCTTTGTCTAGGAGGCATTGGCATGCAGGGTGATCTGTACAATAATTTACATGAAAAAAATAAGAAATTAAAGAATGAATTCAATAAGATGTACGACGGCATCGGTGGAAAAGGTAAATTGATGTGTCAATGCCATTTTAACCCTTTGTGCGGTTACCAGAAAATGTCCATCGTTTTTGGTCGCTTGCTAATTTAAATCTGATCAAATGTTGACATTGACTGTGGGATGTGATTGTTTCCTGGGACACTGCACAGCCCTGGCAGGGCAAAGGCCCATTCTGCAAATGCCTTCTAAACCAGTAGTTCTCTTCACTTTCAAGATTTTAAAAACGAAATGCTCAAAAATAACAGATACACAAGCTCATATATCTGCTGTTTTTGAACGGCCAATGCAAAAAAGAAATAAGAAAAAAATAATCTAAAATGACACTGAATCTTTCCCGGTTTTAATGTGTTAAAAAACAGCTGTGCATTTCTGACGCTTGGAAATAATATTTTATGGCACTTTTGTTTTTTATTAAACGGAGCAAATGCACATCTGTATTTGTTTAATGTTAGTGGATGAAGAATTGTACCGTATTATGAGCAGTGAGGGTTTTTGATGGGGAACAAAAGCTCAGTTCTGCTCAGAAAGTGAAACTAAGGAGGCTAAATTGCAGTGGCCATTCAGTGGCTTCATCTCGATTCAATTCTATTAAAGTGTTCATCTGTATCATTTATTTTTGTACCAGCAGAGGATATTGGTTCAATCGGAGTATAAAATATATTGGATTCATATTGAGATATTAAAAAAGATGAACACAAACAACTTTATATAATAAGGGGTGCAAAGTCGGCAAATCCACTGGAGATAAATCTCAAAGGAAAATAACCTGTGAAACCAAAATCTGCAAGGTGAGCTCCTTCAACAAAAGTTCACGGAAACAAACAAACAAAAAAAATCATCCTAAATAGTTCTCTTCATGCTTCTATACACGAAAAAAGCAGCGACACAAACAGTCTCTTTTCTGTCCATATTCTTTCTTTCACTTTTTTTGTTGTTACGACCCACTCCTCTTCTCAATATGTGTTCTTTTATTTCCCCCTCTAATGTCCTCCCTCCTTCCCGAATCCTGGCGTTCCTCTTTTCTCCTCTCTCCGGGGCCTTTTCACGGCTTCTTGCACTTGCCTTTCTTCTCGCGTTGCTGGAACTTCCGCAGCCGGCGGGCCCACGTGTCCCGCCACTGGATGACCAGGCTTCCCTTGTCCGCCACCACGCCACTCTGCCCGGGGGAGTCCTCGTCGTTGCCCAGCAGCAGGTACTTCTTGCCGGGCTTGACCTTGGGACACTTGCAGGCCACGTCCTTGGCACGCACCCACAGCAGCTGGTCGCCGCGGCGGATGCGGCTCTCGCCCTGCTTGTAGACGGAGATGATGTTGACGGTGAACTTCCACCACTCGCCCGCCTTGTCTGCCTTCAGGATGTGCACCTGGACGGCTGTGGGCGTAGAGAGGGGAATAGGGGGGTGGTATGGCATTGGTTATTAGGACTACAGGTCTTTCGAGCAAGCAATCTGATTGGTTGAAACAGCCATCTAGCTGTGCTTAAACAACCATGATGGAACGCCTAATCAAAACATAAAAAAGTCTCGCTCCTCTCGCAGAGTAGAGCCGGCTGGGTGGCCTGGGACATTTGCGGTCGTATTGGCTAAATCTGGCATTACAAAAATATGAATTTTCATTATGAATGAGTTGTTTGTTTTTGAGGTTCAAAAATTGAGTTAGGTGGTTTCCTCCCGACAGCAACTATCGGGCAGATGCAAAATATGCAAAGATTCCCAGCATATTTGTCTCTTTTGTATCTGAAGTTCATCCTTCATGTCACTGGCTTACATTGACAATGAATGGTATACTGTATCTTTGCTGAAAATTAATGAGATTATCATGCTAGAGGCGGTCGAACTACCAGCTTTACGTTTAAGTTCATATACAGTATGATGAGCATGCAAAAACATTAAAAAAGAACATCCACTGACCAATAACCCAAATATATATACTGTATATGTGCAGATTAATTTAGCCTGTTAAAAATAATCAAGCATATTGCTATACGTATCAAAGGCAAGCCATATAACTATTGAACAAAGGTGATATTTTTTGTAGGTTTGTATCTTTTGCAGCAGATACAAACGTGCATCTGCATTGACAATGAATGGTAGACAGTATGTTTGCATCTCCCCGTGTGAACGCAGCAATACCGCAGCGTCCTATGCATTGAAATAGATAATTCTTCTGTACCAACGCATGTGAATATTATGATAATTGCATCTTTCACAGCAAGTACAGTAAGCTATTCACCATGCGTCCTCAAATGAGAGCTGCCTCAAATGCTGCGTCAGTGTTTCACTGTGACTGTAACCCACTAGTTGGCAGCTTCAGCTTAACTATTATGTCAAGATCATACATTATTCACAGAACAATTTATACAGCCCAGATCGTCCAGCCTATGATCTGCTGCTCTGTGTGAACTGACCATGGCTCTTTCAGCCTGTCTTCCAATGGCCTCTACAAATAGAATAATCACTAGCTTCAGTGTTCCATTAGCTTCTAGTTGGAACAAAGACTATCTCTGAGCCAGAGTGCTTCTGAAAGCCTCACAGGTCCATCTATTATTGGCTCTGTAGAATCGTTGAATAAAAAATAAGCCTATTTCCTTGCTTGAGGTCAGGTTTGCCAAAATGGGTCAGATTTACACCCCAAATGCTCCAAAATTAATTTGCAATATTAGCTTTGACATAATAGAGGCTAACGAATTCACTCAACTCATGATATGATTGGAATCATATCACCATACGATTTTTCACAGACAAATTACCCTTTTTTTGCCATCTGGGCCTCTCTACCGGCCACTCTACTCCTGAGACACAAATCCAGCATTTTCTCTTCTAATGTTCTTCTCTTATGACCTCTTATGGTTTTGGCAACAAAATGCCACAGTTGTGGTTGTTGACTGATTGGGCAATTTGACCTAATGGTGAACTCTGCCCTCCTCCATCACCCTGCCTCTACCACCTGTGACCAGCGGAAGGCGCTCTTCTCTCTGTTTGTGTTTGGACAACAGAAGAATACAGTACATGGCCCAACATTGTGCTGTCTGGTCTGTAAATAGTACTGAATAGCCTTTTGTTGATGCTTGGTTCTGTTGAGCAAGAGCAGTTATCCTTACGACTACATTTGAGACAGAAAGCCCCTAACTCCCCCCGTAACCACAAAGGCAACACAAACACTCCCACCCGCTGCATTTCTTTCAATGAGTTTGTCTTCATATCGACCGCAGTAGCTTGTAGCATCACTGTGCTACGCAGCGTGTAGCCCCTGCTCTCCCGCTGCTCTATTCAAAACAGCCATAAACTATACCACTTTCTCCAGCCACGCTACATTATGTGAGTTCATGTAGCACTGTCTGTGTGGCCGTGTGTGGCACACAGGCCTTTGGGGATATTATGCTGGTATATTGGTCTGGTTTGTATCTAACAAAAACATTCCTGCAGACTATTGTTTGGTACTGTAGCTGTTTAAGTGGGCCTTTTCTGGTTCTCATCGTGTACACGTTAACTGTATAGACCCCTGGTGAGAGAGAAAGTGGATTAGGCCTCGCTCACAGGAAGAACATGGCAGTTGAAACTGCTGGGGAGTAATGGATTAGAGGCATCATTACAGTAACCAGATTATAACAATATCAGGTTACAATTCAAGTTGAGTTAGAAGCTGGAAGAAGTTACGGCATGATTTAAGAAGCCAATTGTTGACACCAAAAGTCGTTTTGATTATCCTTATGCCTGATTTCTACACGGTTGCACATCAATGTCAATTATGTCATGCCCCCGAATATAGCCAATCTACAATCTCACACGCGTTGTGAGCACGGGTCATTACTCATTAATATGTCCGTACACAAACAAATGTGTCAGTGGCAAAGACTTGTCTTGTCCGTGGCAAATGTTTTGATTTTCCTTTTTACACACCATTAGAATTCAAATTTTGATCATAAGACCGTGTTACTGAATGACACTTATTTACTTATTTTCATTCAGGGCTAGCTCTTTATGAGTTTCTAGTAATATTATTGTGCGGTCATTTTGCATGTCCGTGGCAAAAATAAATAAATAAATAAAACAGAAATGGCCACCACAAGTCAGCATGGCGATGACCCCTGATTGTGAGCCTGTAGTTTGGCTATTTTCAGTACATGGCCCAGTATGAAAGAAGCCTTGCTTCAAGGTTTTGCAACATAACTGTTTGACTCCATTGTGTCTGTCACGCTCACACACCCAAATGACACTCGCACGTACAGACTCAAGCATTGCTGCTGAGGAGGACAGATTCTTGTTCAGGGAAGGTGCCGTGTTGGGTTATCAGTTATCACTCATCGACGCCAGCAGTTCCCGTATGCATTCATTTTAACATGGCCACCACATGCTACAGTACATCAGCAGCAGGGAGGTGTGTATGGGGTACTACTCAGTACAGTGTTGAGTGATATTCTCTCCTGCTTGACAATTCGGGATTCAGAATCTATGGTCTGAGGATATTACAACGTTCTGTTTAGAGCACTTACCGCGTAAATCGTTTGCCAGCCACTTTTATGGACTTTAATGTTTGTTTAGGGCACTAAATGACATATCGCCGCTACAAATACAGTGGGGGCCCCTCACTTCACACGAGTGTGATTTTTAGACACATAAGTAGGGGAGGTTGTGGGGGTGGAAGGTTAGGGGTGTGTGTGTGTGGGGGTGAGAGAGAGGAGGTGTCGAGGTCGAGGCCCTAACTCCCTAAATCCAAGCGGAACAATGGGCCGGCCTGTCAGTCAAAGCTGCCGAGGTATGTATGTATGTATGCATGCTGCAGGATGCTGGCGCTTGGTTGACCAGCTTCCACAGAGAGCCTATGACTTCAATCATGGAGGGGGGGAGGAGGGGGGGGGGGAGGAGGAGGGATGGAAGAGGGGAGAGAGGTCACACGTCTCTCATCCGCACCTTGAATGGACCACAGCGGACAGGACGCTCACAGGAATGCTGTGTGGGGAATGGATTGGTTTGGGGTGCGCGTGTGTGCGTGTGTGCGTGTGTGCGTGTGTGCGTGTGTGTGTGTGTGTGTTTGTGTGTGTGTGTGCCTCTAACATCAGAGGGGGGGTTTATCCTTCTAATAAAGGTGCTATATACCTATACTGTGCGTGCGTGCGTGTGTGTTAAGTCCACACACACTGTCTCACACTGTGCGGGCGTGCACGTGTGCGTGCGTGCAGACTTAATGAGGTCCTCTTGGAGATCACCTACTGTCCGTCACACTGACTTTGCTTCATCCGCTTTGGTCCTAAATGCCCGCTGGGCTGTCAATCAAGGAGATACCCCACTCCTCACTCTATGCCCCCACCACCCCACCGCACCCCACTCCCCCAATCACTGTGTTTGATGCTTTGTCTCCATCCAGGGAAAGACAGTAAGCTGTCAGTAAGAACGCTTCTAGTGAAGACTATCTAGATACCACACTAAGGACTGCAGCGACCCACTGGGTTAGACTGGACCACACTAAGGACTGGGTTAGACTGGACCACACTAAGACCCACTGGGTTAGACTGGACCACACTAAGACCCACTGGGTTAGACTGGACCACACTAAGACCCACTGGGTTAGACTGGACCACACTAAGACCCACTGGGTTAGACTGGACCACACTAAGACCCACTGGGTTAGACTGGACCACACTAAGACCCACTGGGTTAGACTGGACCACACTAAGGACTGGGTTAGTCTGGACCACACTAAGACCCACTGGGTTAGACTGGACCACACTAAGACCCACTGGGTTAGACTGGACCACACTAAGACCCACTGGGTTAGACTGGACCACACTAAGGACTGGGTTAGACTGGACCACACTAAGACCCACTGGGTTAGACTGGACCACACTAAGACCCACTGGGTTAGACTGGACCACACTAAGACCCACTGGGTTAGACTGGACCACACTAAGACCCACTGGGTTAGACTGGACCACACTAAGACCCACTGGGTTAGACTGGACCACACTAAGACCCACTGGGTTAGACTGGACCACACTAAGGACTGGGTTAGTCTGGACCACACTAAGACCCACTGGGTTAGACTGGACCACACTAAGGACTGGGTTAGTCTGGACCACACTAAGACCCACTGGGTTAGACTGGACATGTTAGAGCAGTGTTTCCCAAACGTTTCAGGTCGAGACTCCCTAAAGAGAGACCAGATGTTTGCCCGAGACCCAAACTAGTGAAAATCGCTGTTTTGTTTTGTTTTTTACATTTTGAAGTCGAACCCATAACAATCCCATGTAGCCGTTTTTCGCTTTTTCACAATGATCAAAAATGTGAATGTCTTCACTCACCGTAGTCTTTCTTAATGTAAATGTGCACATTGCATGTCTTCACTCACCGTAATCTTAATGTAAATGTGCACATTGAATGTCTTCACTCACCATAGTCTTAATGTAAATGTGCACATTGAATGTCTTCACTCACTGTAGTCTTAATGTAAATGTGCACATTGAATGTCTTCACTCACTGTAGTCTTTCTTAATGTAAATGTGCACATAGCATGTCTTCACTCACCGTAATCTTTCTTGCAGTATTTCTTCATGTTGATCTTCAGCTTGCCCTTGGAGGCCTTACAGTAAGACTCGCAGTCTGAGAAGGACCGGTGGAAGATATGGAGCAGGTGGAAAGAAAGAGACAATCAGAGGGTATTATTATTATGTCACAACGACAATAGCCGATCTACAAGGCCACGACGTGTGCACAGCGCGACACATTGTGGCTATTTTCATTGTGAGACACCAGCGCACACAACTGCGAATGAACTATAAATCATCCTTAAAGGACGACTTCACCACTTTTCAACCTATCTTCATATAATAGGTCCTCACTAATATTCATGATAAAATGGCACGATTTCTTTCTACTCAGTCTGTGTCTCATAGGAGGGTTGTGGGCAGTTTAGAAACCGTCTTCCAGTGACATCATCATTAGGCAGATTATTTTTTAAACAAGATCTTTTTACAATTGTTTTTTAGATTTTCATTATCATGAGAACGATGGCTTCCATTTTCGCATTGCAACTTTCCAGGACTAGAAAGCCTGCAGTTTCTATTAGCTTCTAATCCCCATCGATGATGTCACTGGAAGACGGTTTCTTAACTGCCCACAGCCCTCCTATGAGACACAGACCAAGTAGAAAAAACATTCGCCATTTTTTCATGATTATTAATTTATTAGTGAGGACCTAGTATATGAAGTATAGGTTGAAAAGTGTTGAAGTGGTCCTTTAATAGTTAGCAGCACATCTTATGGCTCTGCCCCGGCTGATACGCATCTGTCTGGTCACTCTGGTGGTCCCATTGTTTCGGCATTACGATGACTACAGCCCTATAGAAAATAGCAGACAATATATGTGTGTGTGTGTGTGTGTGTGTGTGTGTGTGTGTGTGTGTGTGTGTGTGTGTGTGTGTGTGTGTGTGTGTGTGTGTGTGTGTGTGTGTGTGTGTGTGTGTGTGTGTGTGTGATGGTTGCAGTGGGGTGGGGGGTTAGTTCTCCTTAGACCCCCCTGACCCTGTCTACCACCCCTGTCCCTGATGCTAAGGACCTCTGCACTGAGCTCATGGTACCACCAAGAGGTTTGGAGATCCATACAAATGACCCACCCACGGCTTATTACCCCCACCCCCATCCACCCTCCCACACCACCCATTCCATGTCAATGTTGGACTGATTAAGGCCTGTATACTATCCCCCCCCCACCCCCTTCTCTTGTCAAATCAGTGCCTCAAAAAAAAGGGAAAAAAGAAAAACAGGATTCCTTTAAGGCGCCTCCAAGGGATGTGTCAAGCTTTTTGCATTTATTGCCGTGCGGGAGGGGGGGGGGGGGGGTTGTCGGGGCAAGCGGGGCAGGGGTTGGCAAACTGCGATGTGCTGATGTGCTGGGGTGGGTGGGTGGGTGGGTGGGGGGGATCACTGACACACAAAGGGAGGTCAGGAAAGAAAAAATTAGCCATCCATGAAGCATCACGCGGGGCGCGGGGGTCCACTCCGTGGCCATGAACAAATAAATACCTCACGCAGACACAGGTTTTTGCTCAAATTACTGCCCGGCCTTCAGAGTCACGCAAAGGTGCATGCTTTGCTCAACGTACATCAGTGTGTGTACGTGTGTGTGCTGTGAGAAAAGAATGCACGCACACGCATGCATGGATACATAACTGTGCTGTACAAGATGCCCGTGCTGCAAAAATAGAGTTGTCTTTCAAGATGGTTCAAAAAGCTCATAAGTGGTCATATTATTTGCCAGACAACGTAAATCTGCCGTTTCATGTGGGGTTTTTTTTAATAGATGGTGCAAACCATTCTTGCCAAGGTCCCACACACACACACACACACACACACACTTTGTTCACCAAATCCATGTACTGTGCGTGTGTGTGCGCCATATATATATTTTTTATGATGGATTATGGGGATGTGCAGTTCACTACAGTTTATCCCTAGCACCTCTTTACTGGTTTTAACCCCTGAAAGCTTAAAGGGCTTCAGCGACTGCCCTAACTGGCTGTGCTCTGCTGTCACAGCGCCAGCCGTGCTCTCACAGTGCTGGAAAGTATAAGAACCATGTTGTACCTCAACATGGTTCATTGTACTTTACTTCTACTCTACTACATCTCGGTTCCAAATATTGTACTTTTACAACACTACATTTATTTAACTGTAGTTACTTTGTAGATTGAATATTATTACAAAACATACATTAACCAGTGGTGACAGTGGTTCAGGAGTAGAGTGAGCGGATGAGAACCACAAGAGTTTTTAACTCCCCCAGAGTTAGTGTCGAAAGTGTCCTTTAGCAAGACTCTGAACCCCTAATGTGCAGGTTGGTGTCTCTCAAACTAAATGTAGGAAACCAAAAATAAAACTATGTCTGCGACCCACATGTGGCTCCCTCCTGACCCAATGTTTGGCAACCAGTGGACTAGGGATGATGCTCAGGGATGAGCCATAGAAGCAGTGTTGATTTTGACAGCAATTTTAGTCATAGTATAGTCTCTTGAATAGTTTTCATTTAGTTTTAGTCACATTTCAATCATCTGAAATGTTTTAGTCGACTAAATATACGATTTTAGTTGACTACGTTTTTTGTCGACAAAAATGATCTGCTATTTTCAGAGCGCAACAACCCAAGCGCAACCAAATATAAATTATATAGTCTTCTCCTCTAGTCCCTCCCTAACATTTTAGTCAAAATTGTCAATATATTTAGTTTTAATCATACTGTAGCTTAGTTTTCATTTAGTTTCCATTTAGTTTTTGTCAGTGAAAAAAGGTAGTCGACGAACATTTGTCGTCATAGTATTAGTCGACAAAATCAACACGAACAAACTGCATTGTTGTTGTTGAGCAGATCTCCTCCGCTCCATGCCTTCAGTGTCCTTTTATGCTGTGTGTGAATGAGGTTGCCAGGGCAACACGGCAACCAGGAAATATGTGTCCCGAAAAGGGAGGCTATGGGCTAGACTGAGAATGGATACTAGGAGACAGAGCCTTTGCTCTGTCTAGTACATGGAAAGCTTCATAGAAAGAAGACAGAAGAGTCACTTTAGAAAGGGCTGTGTGACGAGCAGTGGTGTAAAGTATCTAAGTACTTTTACTTAAGTAATAAGTACTGTACTTAAGTGGGGCAGTGGCTCAGGGGTAGGCCTCAATCACACCTTTAGAACAGACTGATGTATGCGTGTTGTATGAGATGTATAGCTGATGCAAGCTTGCAATGCATTTCCAATGGGAGTCACATGGTTTGACACAACATTTGTGTTGTATGGTGGGTTGGGGGGGTTGGGGGGGGCGAAACACCGCCGAAAGCCGTACAACACAAATGTTGTGTCAAACCATGTGACTTCCATTGGAAATGCATTGGGGCAAGATGTATCACACCCTTTGTATACATCTAGCATGCATCAATGTTGTATGCTAGATCGAATGGTGTGAGTCGGGCTGTAGAGTGGCCTGATGGCAACCGCAAGGTTCGAACCCCAGAGTTGGTGTCGAAGTGTCCTTGAGCAAGGCTCTGAACTCCTAATTGCTCCTGATGTGCAGGTTGGTACCTCGCATGGTTTCCTCCGGCATCGTTCTGTGAATGTGTGTGTGAATGGGTGAATGTAATGCACAATCTCTGTAAAGCACCTTGGATAAAGGCGCTATATAAATGCATATGAGGTATTTGTACTTTACTTGAGTACACTTCTGCTCCACTTCATCTCAGACAGATCGACAAGCTCACAATGCATTGCGATGCGACACATTGTGAGCTTGTATTGATCTAGCTTGCAGATCTTTTAGAACTGCTATTTTCAAAAGTTTTTATACATTTAAAAACTCAAGTATTTGTATAGTATATAGTAAAGGCAAAGTAAATAAAACGATGGAGTACGTATGTATCTGCTGTGTCTGATTACCATGTAAATAACAGACGAGGGGGGGCATCGTGGAAAGGCGTCTTTGTTTTCTCATAACCCTCCCCCCCAGCCTTGATGCCATAGTAAATGCTCCCTTTTGATAGCCTCTCGTTCCCCATTAGTGTACCCCCTGAGACGGCATGGGCCAGGGTCCTGCTGAGAGTACCCCGAGATCTCCATTTAAGGCACGGCGCTCCCCTACCGCGAGGACAAATGTTCCCTTTGTGCCGCGGGCCACAAGCAGGAGAAGTGGGGACGGCGCTTGTTGTCTCTCCGAGCTGAAAGTGTGCTTTGCATATTCCGAGTAGATGTAGTTACCGGTTGTTTTGTGTGGCTGTTATTTCAGAGGTTTGAGAAGGAGTAACTGAGAGGCGGACCTTTGCCTCCCGAATCAAAGTCCCGCAGAGACATTTGAAGCTAATCGTTTGCACTTGAGATGCGTCCTGCTCGGTGGTGGAAAGTAACTAAGTACATGTACTCATGTACAACATTTTGAGGTAGGCCTACTTTTACTTTTAGTATTTCCAATTTCCAATACTTTTACTTACTTACTCCACTACATCTCTGATCCAAATATTGTACTTTTACTTCACTACATTTATTTGAAAACTATTGTTACTAGTTACTTTGTGGATTTGAATTATTATTACAAAACATACATTAACCACTTCAGCCCTATTTAAACATTTGAAAATAGACTATCTACTGTATAAGGTCACAACATGTCGCGCTGTGAGCTTGCAGATCTGCTATTCTCAAATAATTTGAATACATTTTATATACAATACCTTGTGAAACGCAAAATGAGTACTTTTACTTGTACGTACTTGTAAGTATATTTTGATACCAATACTTGTACATTCAAGTACATTCTGAATTCTGGACTTTTACTTGTAACATTGCAGTATTGATACTTTTACGTAGGTAACAAAATGTAGTAGCCTACTTTTCCACCACTGCCGGTACATTGATTTATTTATGTATTTGAAAACTTTAGTTACTAGTTACTTTTTTTTAAATATTACAAAACATACATAATTAACCACTTAATTTCGGCCATTTGAAAAATATTTGTATACATTTGAAAACGTGAAACGGGACATTCTGCATAATGAGTACTTTCTCCTTTTGGTAGGCCTACGTTTTGATGCCAATACTTTTGTACATTTTCCAAACTTCCCTCCGTGTTAGAACAACAGATAGACAGGATGGCTGATGCGTGTATGCGTGCAAATCTATAGCGACGCGCCTCTGTTATTGGTTAGGCAAATATACAAGGTAGTGGGCTTCCTATGCCAGATTTTCCAATGCGTTTCCCGAATGCGAAGGAAAATCTACGCCTGGGTAGCGAGGCTCCATGGCCACTACACGGCCATTGGAGCTGCCAGACAGAGAGGCAACAGGGCACTGGTACAAGGAGGAGGCCATTGGAGCTGCCAGACAGACAGGCAGCAGGACACTGGTACAAGGAGGTCTCCATGGCCACTACACGGCCATTGGAGCTGCCAGACAGACAGGCAGCAGGACACTGGTACAAGGAGGTCTCCATGGCCACTACACGGCCATTGGAGCTGCCAGACAGAGAGGCAGGAGGGCACTGGTACAAGGAGGTCTCCATGGCCACTACTAGGCCATTGGAGCTGCCAGACAGACAGGCAGCAGGACACTGGTACAAGGAGGTCTCCATGGCCACTACTAGGCCATTGGAGCTGCCAGACAGACAGGCAGGAGGGCACTGGTACAAGGAGGTCTCCATGGCCACTACTAGGCCATTGGAGCTGCCAGACAGACAGGCAGCAGGACACTGGTACAAGGAGGTCTCCATGGCCACTACTAGGCCATTGGAGCTGCCAGACAGACAGGCAGGAGGGCACTGGTACAAGGAGGTGTGAATGCGTGCCCAGGAGGAGGAGGGCTTTTCTTCCTCACTGAACCAGACTGATTGAGAAACAAATTGCAGCAAATAAAGCATGTAATTAGATTAGAGAGCCCAGTGTGCTGCTCCGCTCTGCTCTGCTCCGTACGGTGCTGTTCTGTGGTGTTCTGCCCTGTGATGCTGTATGGGACCAGAGAGAGAGAGAGAGAGAGATGGATCTGGGCCTCGCTCTGCCCTGGGCTGCTGTCATTCAACAGGGGGGGGGGGGGGGGGGGACGTACTGGAGAACTGTTTCCAAAGCAGTGGATCGGGACCTATTTGTGGGTCACAGATCAATCATATTTCAAAATATATATATATATTTTTTATAAAAAAGTGTAATAATTTTATGGTTTTAATAACTAAGAAATTCCATTCCAAATTCTACAACGATCTAAAGATCAGCTATTTTCAAATGGCCAAAATGTATATAGGGCTGAAGTGTTTTGTAATAATAATCAAAATAAAAGTGTCTATTAACTAAAGTTTTCACATACTGTAAATGCAGTATTACTAAAGTTGTACATAATTACAGGGTGGGATCGCTGTCGGTTCTCTGCTCTACATGTAAAGTGTCTTGAGACAATTTGTTGTGATTTGACACTTTAATAAAAATGTTACTGAATTGAGTACTTCAGTAAATGTACTTAGCTACTTTATTACACACTGGGGTGGTATCATGGCACCGGTCTCTCTCTGTTGGCCGGGTTCACCTCCCATTACTGTAACTGATGAGTTTCAGCCCAGAGACATCGGACACTCCTGCTGACTATTACCAACTCTATACACACACACACACACACACACACACACACACACACACACACACACACACACACACACACACACACACACACACACACACACACACATACACACACACACACACACACACACACAGACTTCTGCTGACTATTACCAACTCCATAGACACAGAGGGAGAGAGAGAGGAGGCGAATGACTGCCAAGAGCTGTGTGTGTGAACGCCAGGAAGTAAATCAAATGCAAAAAGCTTTCTTCTATCGGCGATGAAAACTGTACGTTGATTTCTTTTTTTTTCGTTGAAAGTTCTCTCTGTCTCTTTCTCTTCGTTTGTAATTTCTCACAATTTCTCTCTCTCTCTCTCCGTAGTCTCACAAATTTCAACATGGGCCACAAGACTCATGGCGCTGACGCATGATTTATACGCTCCGAAAATAGCCGATCTGCAAGCTCACAACGCGCCGCAGCTGTGGTGCGTTGTGAGCTTACCGATCGGCTATTTTCGACGGGGTAACACCGGCTCGCATCCAAGTATAAATCAGGCATCGAAGCACAGAGAGGATCGAGGCACCGCCGGCTTCTAAAAAACAGGGCGTGTGGAGCGAGACTCGCGTCCAAAACATTTCTAAGGAAGGGGAGGAAGGAGGGGTCCCACCGCAAATCCAGATTACTTCCAGGCCCAGACAGATCGACGCACACACACATAACGGGTGACTCGCGCCCCACACACACACATACGCACGCACGCACAGACACAACAGAGGCTTATCATCCACATCATCATCATCGCGGTCCCTCCCCATTATCATTAGTTATTTTCTGTATATATATCCTGAGCGGACAGCTATAGGCCGGCCGGCCCATGGCGGGGTCATCGGCGGTTAATCCCCAGCATACAGACACTGCGTTGCCATGCAGACATCTCTGTCACGACCCACCCGTGGGAGTGGCGGACTCACTCGTACCATCCGTGACCTACCAGCACAATATGTGTTTTGTCTGGGCCGCGCCGTCCAAGGTATTCGCTATGCATTCCAGCCTTGTCTGTGTGTCTATGGGGCGGTCAGGGGGGGGTTGAATGCAAGAGACAAATTAATATCCACTCAGTTTGACCCCCCCCCCCCCCTTCCGAAAATCCACCCACCCCCCAGACCCTCCATTCACTCCACACCCTCCCCCCCCCCAAAAAAGAGGCACAGGGAGGCCACCTGCCTCACAGCTGTCGACCGCAGTCATCTACACACAAGAATTGAGATCACGATTCTCACACGATTCCCATTTTTTTCCCATGAAAATATTTATCACAACCATAGTTCGCAGTTACTCTGAAAACCTGCATTTACCGTCAGTCGTCTCAATCTCGTGTTGTGTCACGCCTCGATATATGGTCACACCTCGTGACACGTCATGCCACATCACGCCTCATGACACACTCCATATATGGCTGTCTCCATATGTCGATCTGACATCATCAATATGTTGATCTGACATCATCAATATGTCGATCTGTTACTCGTGTTTCTCAACTGTGCCGTATTTAGAAGCTCTGTTGTTTCAGGCCAGAAAACGTCAAAAAAATTAAGGAAAAAAATAAAAGGCCCATATATGGGCATTCCCAGACAATACCTAGCCTCGGTCCCAGGCCTACTTATCTAGGAAAAGAAAAGCCTGGTCACAACGTAAGGCAGAGAAGCTATCGGCGGATGTATCCTCCGGAACATCCGTCAGATGTATTTCCCCCGGATACGATATTTTCCCGACCAATCACAACACTGATACTGTATGTAAAGCATCAACGTCATTTCCTTGGGCGATACTTCCGCTAAAATTCCACAACTTCCGCCCAAACAAATGATAGTCTTTACAGCGTAGGTCTTGCCCAGGGTGGACAATACCTTAATACAATTCCTGTTATGCCCATATATGGAGATCCCTGATGTCATCATTATTAAGCCCATATATGGGAATATCAATATATGGCCATGCTGGGACAGTCTCATCATAACCAGTGTGGTTGCTGCAACACGCGTCACACTTGCAAATGAACCAAGTTGGTACAACACATGTATCTCCATCTGTGGAGCTGACTATCATCACCTGGATCTCCATGAAGATCACGACACTGACCTCATCAAACCCTGGGTAGCCATGTTTTGGCTACATCTACTGTAGCTACTTCAGCTACATCCGAGAAGGCGCCTGGTGCATCGCTACATGTGCTCCGTTGCTGCACATTGCTGGGCGCTCTGATTTAATGGTCCTAAATACCCCCGGGCGTTCGTGGTGTTAATAGTTTAACTCCTGCTACTCAACTGTGCCATATTAAGAAGCTCTGTTGTTTCAACGTGCCCTCGCCCTCAGGGTGTCTTACTGGTTGTCTTTAGTCTGTATAGTTGCTGAACAATGCTACGTTCAAAATGTGGTACCTGGAGCCAACTACTGTCAAAGTACTTGACTTTAACCTCTCTTAAAAGAATCCCTGGCTAATAAGTCAAATATGCCTTAAAACATTATACTTGCCCTCTATAACTAAAATAAAAAATATAAACACTTAATATTATAAATATTTGATTTATTTCATAAATAAAGAATATTTCACTCAATAGGAACTGCTCCTGTTGCAAGTTGATGATGTCATATGCCCATATGGTCTATGTATGGATGGAATGCATATGCTAATAAAAACAACTTACTACTTCTTAAGGATAATATGAGCATCAAAGCAACATTTTAAATACTTTTTATTAGCATGTGCATTCCATATATTCCATAGAGCTGAACCACACATGGACATGTGATATGCAACTTGCAACGGTGAAAGATTATTTATTTATGAAAGAAATATAAATATGTAAGGTGTTTTATTATTTATTTTTTTACAAACTAGTAACTAAAATAAATTGGACGGCCGACTAGTGCTGCGCGATTCCTGCTCAAATTTAGAAAGTAGATCGCATACTGTAGATCTTTTTTGGTCTTTTTTCGTTTAATTGTGCAGTACTATTTCTCGGTTATACCAATTCACACATCGTTCCATTATTAAGGCTTTATTGGAAGAAGACCAATCCGTGATCCCTCCCGTTCCCTTCATTTCTCCTCCTCGTCTCCCCGAGCTGTCATCCTTATCTTCTTTTTCTCCTTGTTCTTCTTCCTTACATTAACCATCATCATACAGGTCCATTTGGTTTCATTTCGCGCTCTCAAGAGTTAAATTATCTTTAAACATCTGCATTACTTAATTTACAAGAAGTCTACACCATTAGAAGTAGAATTGTTATTTTGATAGTTTTCCTGTTATCTCTCCTATGGTACCACTTCAATACAGCATGAAATTGTGGACAAAATCTTATCCAACGATAACAAAATATTCTTTAGTTTTGGGTCTGTAAGGCTAAATCTCATCAAATGGTGCTCCGTGACTCAAATGTCGAATTAAGGGTTGAAAACCACTGTTCTAGATCTGTCCCAACCTCTCCACTATCTCTGGCTTCACAAACACGGACAGGGGGAACTTCAGTGCCTACTTTTAGGTTCCAGGAGAAGAAGAACGCACAAAGTCGGACCGATGCCCCGATAAGGGGACCACATCTGTTTGCAATCCCATATTGGATGAGATCATAGCCGTTCAAATACCATGCATGTTGTCTAGAGTTTGGGGTTTTAGCTTCGGGACCCCTCGGAGGGAGAGCCAGTAATGTAATGTATGCATCCTATGTGGGCCTCGAGCCTGGGTGGTCCATGAGGACCCCCATAGCTGCCCCTAAAATGTGATGTGACTTTGGATGTGTCCGTCAAGGTGCTGCATTCTGCATGTGTTCTCAGTGACAACATGGGTCTTCTCCGGGCAGAGCGACCATTAAAGCAGTGGTTGTGAACCCCTTTCATCGTAAGGATTTATTCGCCATTTGAGTCACGGACCATCATTTGATGAGATTTAGCCTCTCAGACCCAAAACCAAATGCAAACGTTGATCAAAACAATTAGTTCATGCAGATGTTTAACAATAATTTAACTATAAAAATGAGAGAGTTTAAGAATCAAAGATCTATAAGGGTCCATTTGGTTACCAACTCTTCATCATTTGGCTGCGGACCACCTGGAACCCCCTCAAGGACTGCTGCATTAGAATGGGGGGGTGTCAGAGCTCTTGGTTGTGATTAGATTACTTCAGCCACTGTTATTACAGTTTCCTCCTGAATGTTTACATTGGTTCAATGATATGGTTTTATCCACTGGCTCTTAAACTTTTTCAGGTCAAGGACAGGTTCTAGAGGCAAGCAAAACATTGTTTTTACTGAGCCACAAAATGACGTGAAGTCATAATGCAGACTTCTTTCTGAAGTCCAAGACACAAGAATGTAGCACATCACTAATAATGAAGCTTCTAATTCCTTCAGTTGCTAGTTTTAATCACGTAGCATAAAACGGAATGCAAACACTTTTAGGCAGTGGTGGAAAGTAACTAAGTACATTTACCTAAGTACTGCACTTAGCTTTAAGTATTTGTACTTTATTTTTATACATTATAAATTTAACTGGAAATGGGACATTCTGTACAATGAGTACATTTACTTTTGATACTTTAGTACATTTTGATGCTGTTGACATGATGGCATGATGACATTTTGAATTCTGGACTTTTAGAATTGATTATTTCAGAATTGATAAAGTCAAAATTGTCAGTACTTTTTCCACCACTGCTTTTAGGTCTGCTTTGCATTTGTTCATTTGCTCAAGGTGATAGATACGGCAACCGGGGGGGGGGGGGGGGGGCATTCATTCCCCCCAGTAAGGCGCAGAACCGTTCCTATACGCCCCAGAAAGTGGACACATTCCTGACAAGGAGGGTACAGAGAAACCCCAGATATGGTTACAGCACACGCCACCCACAGTGCAGTCTGAAGACAAAGCGTGAAACAGGGGGAGACCAAGGAGTCGGAGGAGAGAGATGGAAAGAGAATGGAAGGAGGTGGAGGAGGAGAGAAAATAGAGATAGAAAGAGAATGGAAGAAGGTGGAGGACAGCGTGCTGTCAATCGGAGCTGTCGAGGAGCATTAGAGACGTCAGAGAGTCGGCAGCAGCAGGAGCTTCTCGCATGCTAGGTTTGCATGTGCGTCGTGCGAGCGGCCAAGCACGCGCATACACACACACACGCACACACTAGGCCTTCCTTGTGTACTTGGAAGGCACAGAGTAAAGCAGCTATACCAGCTAGCTAGATGACTTAACTTTTTCCACCGTGAGGCCAAAGGACCAAGTATGAAACCTATGTTTGTGCATTCCAGTGGAATTTGAGGAGTCACTTAGCCCAGTGGTTACCAAACCTTTTTTCAGAGGACCCATTTTTTTAAGATGACCCAATTCCCAATACTGTCTTTACTTGCCTAAGCACAGAAAATCCTAATTCACACTTGTATATGGTTGTAAAAGGCATAAGTTACAAGTAGCTAAATGCTTGCTTTACTTAGCAGAGGATATTCAGATGATATACTTATTAATATATCCAGAACCAGGCCTGGACTGTCACACCTGGTGGCCCAAAAAAATAAATATGCAAAATATATATAATATATATATTTTGGTGGCCCAAATGAAATCTCCCACGACCAGTCTTTGGGAAACGATGACATGTTTGCATTCCTAATGTGTTTTTGTTTTTGTCATCTTGCAAAGTGTAAAATGAAACCAAATTATTATTATTAAATTATTATTGTTAAACATCTGTATTACTTAATTAATTTACAAGAAGTCTATACAATTAGAGAATGTAGAAGAATTGCCTGTTGTCTCTCCTACTGGTACCATGAGGCATCAATACAGCACGGATTTGTGGACAAAATCTCATCCAACTAACAAAATATTCTTTAGTTTTGGGGTCTGAGACGCTAAATCGCATGAAATGGAGGTCCTGGGCTCAAATGCTGAATAAATAACGGCCTTGATATGAAAAACGTTGAAAACCACTGCCTTAAAATACCAATTTGCAGTAGAAATCCCCCACTTTGCGCCAGAGAAGAGACAGACAGACAGACAGACAGACAGACAGACAGGAGGGATGTAATTCAAGTAAACTAGGCCCCCATGCTGTGGTCTACACAAACACCCCACTGCGCTACAGTTAGACAAATTAATTGGCTCAAGTATGAGAGATTAAAGGAGGCTTATTCCAGGGCCGCCACTAATTGATTTCATATTCATGAACTCCTAATAAGAAGGGGGAAGGCTAGAGGGATCCAATTTACTGTGCACTCACTCACTCGGTTCTTAAGACTTGTGAAAAAAGATCTGTGGGAGAACTTCCCATGAGCCCAAACTTATAAAAACTGTACAGATTTGTCCTCCATAATTTTGCCTCGAGACATGATGCGCATCAGCCAGTATGCATCGCTGATTAAGAACTAGCACGTCTCTGATTTAAGAACTATAGCACCACAATCTGATATTTAGTGGGCACAAATATTACCTGACATACAGTGGTAGAAAGTAACTAAGTACATTTACTTAAAGTACTGTAGGCCTACTTAAGTGCAATTTTGAGGTATTTGTACTCTGCTATTTTCAAAAGAGTTTTTAAATTAAATATTATGCATAATGACTACTTTTACTTTTGGTACATTAAGTGCATTTTGATGCCAATGCTTTTGTACTTTTTTACAAGTACATTTAGAATTCCAGTATTTATACTTTTACTTAAGTAAAACAATCAAGTACTTTTTTCCCCACCACTGCAAATATGACATGAACTATGAGGTGGATGTAGATGTGGTACTCACCGGAAGGTTCTTCTGTACTGCTAGCTGTGGTCGTAGGAGGAGCGACTGGAATCTCTGCTCTCATCGGAAAAAAAATACAACAGACAAACTCAAGTCAGTTATATTGTACTGAATGAACAGCCACATCAAAATTGCCGTGTAGAAAAAAAACCTTGATATAAACGTACCGTATATAGGAGGCCTACATGTAAATTTGAGAAATTCGTTTATGAAAGGGAACGTTTCGGGCCATGTGCTGCAGGTGAATTGTTTTTGTTTTTCCTGCAGACAAGCTTTAATCTGCCACTACAGTACAATGTCTCTCACAGCTATACAACAGGGTCTTTATTCTCCTAGGTGGAGATATATCTGGGAAAATCTAGTCAAAAGGGCAATGTAAGATCTGAGGGCAAAGTGGTGTGAAATATGTAACCGTTTCATTCATACATATATTTATACTTCACCCTGCGTACACCTGTTATTGCAACAAACAAAAAAAGTGTTGGTGGTTTTGATGTCCCAAGACTTGATTCTCTCAGCCCTCCTTCATACCCTGTGTTGAAGTCGCACGCTGGTAGGAAGTTGACACTAAGAGAAGCCATGCACGAAGATATTCCTCCTCTTATCTCCAAAGGAGCATGGCGGCAACAGAAGATACAAAACACACAATGCATTTTTTGTTACTATAGACGGGGGAGATAAGAGCCCCACCAGAAGGGTTTTGTGCAGCGCGGCGAGGGGGTAAGCGAGGACAAAAGATGGCAACACAAAGACATACCAAAGAGACACCACATACACGTGAAAGAGATGCACGACACTGAGGAAAAAGCTTGGCGAAGTTGTGAAGGTTTTGCTTGTTCACTAGTTCAAGAGTTTGCGTGTTAAGGCAGAAAGAAAGAATCAAGTCTTTTTGATAAAAAATAAATCTGCCTATTTCGGACAGTTTGGGAAAAGGCCTCTTTTATAGTTCCATCCTGAACATGTAGTTCATCCACCATGAATCGAAATCGTCTCAAGCCGTAATCACGCACGTGCCCCATTGATTGTGGCTGGAATCAAGCTTTTTCACATGAAGAACTGGTCTGCGTAATGACAAGAATAACAATGGGCTCTACGCACACATGTCATTTTGGAAAGAACTTGGGCCCCTTCCCTACTTCCTTCACAGGTGTTACCGATGATACTAATGAAGGCTCTGTTCCTTTCTGGTCAAACAGAGTCAGGGTGTTGCTGTTGTGCATGTTGGCTCACTGGAAACACTCTGCTACACCAGTGGGTCTCAAAGTGTCCTTGAGTGGGTTCCAAATGGCCCTGTACAGGTGTCTGAGAGTGTACAAATGGAACAAAACGGACCCGGGACCCATTTGTACACTCTCAGAGTTATGGGATCATTGAAATGTAAAAGTTTGCGAACCACTGTACACAAAATGGAACAGTTCTCAGCCGTAATTAGTATCATCGGTGAAGGAAGTAGGGAAGGGCCCGGAAGTAGGAAGAGTTATCCTGTGTGCATAGAGCCCATTGCTACCAAAACAATGGTGTCTGAGGCCTGTGGGTCGCTTCACTGAAGTCTGATTTTTCTATGTCATTGTCACCATTCCGCCCATCCTCTAATCGCAAATCAGTGTTCGGCATCCGCACGTGCTAGTTCAATTAATGAGCCAGTTTCTCAGAGTTGACTTGTGGATTTATGGCTTACACAATGCTGGAAGGTATATATGAAGTCAGAGGTATAACATGACTCTTTGTCAGATTCCAATTGGCAAGGCCCATTTGGAGGGGCTGTTAAAAAACGAAGATTACCGAGTAATGCTGAGAGGAACTCCAGCGACTTGATCATCTCTCAGGGATCTCTGCATGTGCAACACCTCCGTTCTTATGTGACTTTCCCAGGGAAATCAAAGATATCCAATATCCAGTAAGTATATTTAATTCATCCCTTTGTTGGAATCGAGCCAAGCCTATAAAAGATGGGCTTTTAATCCCCCGGCATCTAATTATATATTGACAAAAGCAGCAATTAAGACATGTTGTTTTGAGAGGGCAACAAAGAGCCAATTAAAGTCCAGGCTTTGTGGTTCATGGTTCTGCAGTCGCCATTGGCATAAACTACTCCTTCTACTCACCACCATAAGAATCTTAAATATTGAATGTTCAGCGCCTGTCTTCAGGCACTGAAATTGTGCAAACCAAATGGACCCACAAAGGGTCTATACAGTATGTAGCTCCATTTGTACACTATCCATTTGTATACAGTACAACACTGTATACCGTGTACAGAAGGTGATTTTTGACTGCAGTTCTGAGGGTTGCTTGACTTTTAAAACGGATGGTGGGAAACGTACCTTGAGGAAAAACGAGTTACACTGTGCAACCTAAGCTTCATGTGGTTTAATGTGAGATCCGTCAGGGTTTAGAGGTGATGGGTGCGAACAGTGTTCTGGGCATAGGCTTTACTGTAGATTTATGGGGCTTGAACCTGTCGACAAATTGAGAAATCCGTGGAAGAGTGTAACCCTGGGGGGGCTCAATTAAATGGTGTGTTTGTCTAAGATATATATTTACTGGTCAGACTGCACAGTCAGATGCTAAGCGCTTGTCTGAGGAAAAGCAATGGAGGAGAAAAACCAAATAATTCTGTTTGCAGTGTATATTTGGCCATGTTTTGTCTAAGGCAGGTCTGAGTGTGTGTGTGTGTGTGTGTGTGTGTGTGTGTGTGTGTGTGTGTGTGTGTGTGTGTGTGTGTGTGTGTGTGTGTGTGTGTGTGTGTGTGTGTGTGTGTGTGTGTGTGTGTGTGTGTGTGTGTGTGTGTGTGTGTGTGTGTGTGTGTGTGTGCTTGTGTAAGAAAGTGACCTTATCCCAGACAATATTTTACTATGGAGGGTTTTTGTTGGGGGTATCAGATGAGTATATATATACAGTTTGTATACCTGTATAGGCCTTTCACAATTATTACATAATCGCCTAATCGCAATTATTTGACATAATCGCAATTGTTTTTGCATAATGGTCAATCATTTCCTTGTTGAAAGACATTTCCAAGCATTTTTCAAAGATGGTGAAAAATAGCTGATCCACAAACTTTCAACATGTTACGAAATGACGTGTTGTAAGCTTGTAGATCAGCTATGTCTTGATTAAACGTGCCAGTGATTTCTTTGTATATTTCAGTCATTTGTCATATCTGCCCTGTGAAATTTGTGATTATGAAGCCTAAAATGCAAAAATAAATACAAATTGTAACGTTCCAATGTTAAATGCAACAAAACAACAACACACAATTAAATCGCAATTATTTGTGTGACAATTAATCGTCAGCTTAAATTTGCAATCGTGACAGCCCTATTTATGTATGATATATTGCATGGACAAAGACTGCTTCCACGTACTTATGCAGGGGGCAATGGGTGAGCGGCTCTGCTGGTAGCCTTTAGCGCAGCGGTTGCATGTGATACCGGTCACGCCGTCTTTACAAGGACATTGGCCCGTGGTGTGGTTACAGGTTTTGCCAGCGGCGCCCACGGGATGGCAATCACATGCTGTGAGGAAACAGGAAGACAGAGAGAGGCATAGTGAGTGCTGGTGACACAAACACACACACACACACACACACACACACATACATGGGATGACACACAAACACAGGTACATTTAAAGAGAGTACACAGGTGAGAACATGACAGCAGTGGTGGTGGCAACGATAACGAGAGCGTGTTGAGGGAGAGGTGAAGCTGTGGGAAGCATAGAGAGACACAACTTACTTGGGTCCATGTGATGTCACGAGAAAAAAGAAAAACGCTGTAAAAACACCCCAACAATGACATTCTATCCTGAAGATGTATTGTACATGTACAAGAGACATTTGTTGAGAATCTGGTATTAATAACCGAGACTCCTCCTGAGCTCTCCACATCACCTTGTGTACTTGAACAAGACACAGGAGTGTGTTTGTGTGCGTGCGTGCATGTGTGCGTGCGTGTGTGTGTGGTGTGTGTGTGTGTGGTGTGTGTGTGTGTGTGTGTGTGTGTGTGAGTGCGTGTGCGTGCGCGTGCGTGTGTGTGTATACAGTACAGTATGTGTGCAGTGTAACGTTGGTGTGCCAGGGCCGGGGTTGTGCATGTTTACCAAATGATCAAATAAGGAAGGATAATCCTAATTGGCTGTTTCTGATTAATGCGGCACTTTGAACACCATCCCAAAATGTCTGTCACACTTCCTGGCAGACTGGGGGGTCCATCGAACACACATGCTTCAGGAATGTAATCATTTTCCAATTGCTCTCCCCCCCAATCCAAGCCCCTAACTCATTTCAAACCCATACCCCCTCTGTCAGACTCCAAATCAATGTTGAATAACAGTTATTCGAGAGCCTTTCCTTTTGATCCACTTTGATGTATTAATTTTTACGTATGTCATAGAGGTGTGTCAGTTAATAGTGATAGTGAGCTACACAAAATGTATACAGTAAATGATGTTACTCTAATACAGAACAGAACTTTCCATTGCCATGCTGTATCTATACACACAAACATTTATCCATCTGTACCTCTGGGCATGTGCAAATGTAACCAAATGGACCCATGCCAATACTTTTGTACTTTTACTCAAGTACATTTTTACTTTTCTTTTTTTAAACTTGTTTTCAAAGTAGTTCTACATTGCAGTACTTTTTATTAAGTATCCACTTTTCCACTTTTTCCAAATTATGTCAGTCAAATCATAATGTGTTGTGTTATTATTATGCGGAGCATACTCTTCTCTGAGCCTGGAGGCCAGGGCCCGGTCCGCCTCCCCTCCCTCCCTGTGCCGTGTCTTCTCTGAGCCTGGAGGCCAGGGCCCGGTCCGCCTCCCCTCCCTCCCTGTGCCGTGTCTTCTCTGAGCCTGGAGGCTATAGGGCCCGGTCCGCCTCCCCTCCCTCCCTGTGCCGTGTCTTCTCTGAGCCTGGAGGCTATAGGGCCCGGTCCGCCTCCCCTCCCTCCCTGTGCCGTGTCTTCTCTGAGCCTGGAGGCTATAGGGCCCGGTCCGCCTCCCCTCCCTCCCTGTGCCGTGTCTTCTCTGAGGCTGGAGGCTATAGGGCCCGGTCCGCCTCCCCTCCCTCCCTGTGCCGTGTCTTCTCTGAGCCTGGAGGCTATAGGGCCCGGTCCGCCTCCCTCCCTCCCTCCCTCCCTGTGCCTGGAGGCTCTCTGAGCCTGGAGGCCCTCCCTGTGCCGTGTCACTTGTCGCTGTGAAAGCCTTCAAAGGCAAACGGCTGAATGATGTCGCTTGTGGTCTGCGAGTGTACTTAGTGGTTAGGCCTGTTGTTTCGGAACGCGCTGAGAGCGCTGCGCGTCGTCAAGGTTCTTCAGCCTGCGGGCCAAAATGACGCCATTGATATGGATGCTATTCACTAGAAACGACCGAGCGGCAGTGGTGGGAAGAGTACTCGCATTTTGTACTTGAGTAAAAGTATCAATACTGCAGTGTAGAAGTGTTGCGAGTGAAAGTCCGGAATTCAAAAGTGCAAAAGTATTGCCATCCAGTACCACGTACCAAAAGTAAAAGTACTCATTTCAAGTTTTCAACACATTTTTTGAAAATAGCCGATCACGACGGTTAATGTATGTTTTGTAATAATAATAAAAATCTACAATGTAACTAGTAGCCTAGCCATGGTTCACAATCACATGACGCTTGTACTTCACGAGCGTCATGGCTTAACTTCCGCCTGTTTTACGCGATTGCTACATTTACATTGAAGAAAGAAGAAGAAATTCGCTGGCACAGCGATTAGCATTGCTGCATTCCGCGTTGTTTAATAAAAGGCATTTTTATCCAAGCTGTTTTTTTGCCATAGGCTTTCAACTATGCGCCCCTATCGGTCAGGAGGAGTGTTGCACTCTGAAACACTGGGTGTGTTCGGTATAGTTACGCTGACCGCACTGCCAATACAAACTAATACAGTAGGTGAGTGCGCTCCCGGTGAGCAACTGTGAGTTTTCCGAACACACCCCGTTTGAGAAAAATATCTAGGGCGCTCTGATTAAAATGCCTTTTATTTAATCCTGGTCTCTAAACTGCCTCCCCCTGGCCAGCCGGGGCGCCTGATGGAGGGGAAAGGAACTGGTTGGAATAACGTGTTCCTTCCACGCACTACGTCCAACCAGGGAAACTCCCCCCTGTCAGGTGTAAAGGAGCAACTTGGACACTATGGCGTGAAGGAAGCATGAGTTCAAGTCCGTTGCTCTCCCCAGGTTGGCGGAGGGTGTGTAGAGCCCAGGATCACATTAGATAATTGACACAGGGGTGAAAATGGGTTACAAAATCGTGGGATAAAAATTATGAAAAAATAAAATGCCTTTTATTAAACAACGTGGAATGCAGCAATGCTAATCGATGTCCCAGCTAATTTCTAATATCCGTGGCACACGTGGTGAGTACTTTATATTTTAAATCGGAATGTTTATGTACACGTTTTCAGTGTAAATGTAGCAATCACGTAAAACTGGCTTCGGTTGCGTCATGGGCTTCAGGGACTATAACCAATTTTTCAAATAAATATAGTGCAGTAAAAGTAGGATCCGTGGAGTAGAAGGAAAATTATTGGAAATTGGAAATACTTGAGTAAAGTACAAATACCTCAAAATTGTACTTAAGCACAGTACTTACTGTAAATGTACTCTTTTACTTTCTACCACTGCTTGAAGGTAGAACTGAGCGGTCAGCCGAGTTGTAAATATTTAAACTTTTTTTTAAATGGATAGTTTAGCTTTCTCGGTTTCAATACTTTAGACGGGATATAATGATATACACAATGGTGCAATTGTGTAAAATAAATTAGGCTAATAGTCCTTGTAATCCAAACATGAATGACAGTGTGACATATTCTTGTTATTATTGTGCCTAATTTAATCTGATCTTTCAGTTGAAACATTCAATATACTGCAGTAGTTTGACCCACACAGTGCATGGATACGCTTGTGACTCCCGCCCGGTTTCAGTGCCTGCGTTTAGGAGACATGGAGCCCTCTGTGGGAACCACACACTGCAGGTGGCCTCGGGCTGAAAAACCCGCTGCAAACCGGTAATGTAATAGAGTTTCTATTCACATTATCTTCTGCCTTTACGTCCCTCAAAATTAGCTGTTTATGTGATTTGGAGAAGTGTAGAGAACTGAACCATTTGAGACAGCTGTTTATACTTTGAGTGGTAACGATCAATAGAATGCAGCCCGCCTCACTCTCTCTCCCCTTTATCTTTATTGTCTGTTTCCTGCGATTTCGCCGCAGTTGATGCTCTTATCTCGACCTGTCAACACGCTGATGTATGTCTGTATGCGTGTGTGTGTGTGTGTGTGTGTGTGTGTGTGTGTGTGTGCTCATGCACGCTCGCTCACACGTACGTCATGTTAGGGCAGAGTAACCCGTGGTCATTCAACTCTCTTATCGGACTGTCTGCTTTAAAGTGTGTGTAATGATTAGGTCGGCTGTCAGTGGCTTTCATTGTTTTCCGCTTTCACAGTTTTGTCTGGCACCGTATAGGAGAGAGAGCATGAATTTCACGCACACCAATGCAGGCAATGCACGCACACACACATGGCATGCAAGAGTCAAATGAACACTACAGATTTTGCTGTGTAGCCAGTTGAAAAGCTTTCCGTCAAAGTTTAAGGGGAGAAAGGGCAACGTGTATCTCTAGCGAGAGGTTCAGAGAGCTCAGGTAGTCTGTGGGGTTGTCTGTGGTTGTCTCTGTAAATCAAGGTGCACAGCACTTGGCCTACAGGTGGGATGTTCCTTCATCTCTTCCTCGTTTTAAAGGCTTTTCTATGAGTCACGTTGTGATATTATAGAAATTTTGATCTAATATAAATGTAATAAATAAAATAAACTTTTGACATTTTTCACCTACCTGCCCAAAAAAGCAGTTCAAAATCAGGACACATCGGTTGCTGATTTACTGACTGACTGGCTGACCGACCGACTAATTGCAGAGCCCGAGTGAGAGTTGCATGGTGTAAGTGTTTGTGTCCTGTCCACTCTCAGTAGTCAAATGGTTGGAGACGCTCCTTCAGATGGCTCAGGTAGATAAGGAGAGAGAAGGAAAGCCCCTTCCCTTTGTTATCCGCCCAAGTACATGAACCATATAGCATCCCACCCTATTGAGGGTATGCGCACATGCATAAAGTGAATGGCAAATCGAGTGGCAAAGCGACAGGCAAAATTAGTTTAACATTGTTTAATGCAATCAGATACTTTTCTGTTTGGATGTATGAGCTGTCAAGGCCAGAAAGTAGTTTTTTGCCACTCAGATAACTTCCGGGTTTCATGATGATGTCACGCGCATACCCTCTATTCTGGGCATGTCATTATGGAGGAACATTCAGCAAAAAAATATGCAAACATTCTGCAAAGACATTTGCTATAGAAGGAGAAAAGGAGGGGGAATGTATAGAGTAGACCCTGGGGGACCCCAGTCAATGAAGTATACAGGGTTTACGGGAATCCCTTTGGGGGTTTTTACCTTTCAAGAAAGGGAACCCCTTTTGGGGTTCTTGTTGCTATCTAGCAGTAGCAACATAATCTTTTTTGTAATTCTTATAAATATTTCTGAAAACTTTAGAATCTGCCCCAGGTCAAAATGGGTTAAGTGGTTACTTGAAGGAACCCACTCTCATGACGTGACGCTGAGAAAGGTGCAAGGA
Organism: Protomyctophum parallelum; assembly: GCF_964188405.1. NCBI lineage: Eukaryota > Metazoa > Chordata > Actinopteri > Myctophiformes > Myctophidae > Protomyctophum > Protomyctophum parallelum. The sequence goes on along the minus strand of NC_139702.1, from coordinate 24,039,611 downwards.
AGTGAGCTGCATGGGGGAACCTTTTCCATTTGTTTGGCAGAGGCGATACGGGCTTAAGGCTAATTGATGCTTCAAGGAAAGTGGCGTGCAGCATGTTGCTCCGAAAAACCATTGACACCTTTTTCAGTCGAAAATGCCTTATTTTAAAACTATAAGCCTTTTTTCTTGCTAAAAACATAAATTAGTCTTTAGTCCTATGTAATTATATTAGCCCTGTCATTTTCCTGAATAAAGATCTTCTGCGATAGACTCTGATGTAGCCCAGAGAGTGAGTTCCTAACGTTGAAAAAAGAGGACTTGGCTCTGGGAGTCACACATTAAAGAATGTAGACTGTTTTTGGTTAATGGGGGAGAGTGGAAGGCATTTCAAAGGCAGGCGGTCGGGGGCGGTCTGCTTCAGTGGCTTCGTAGGAGGCTGAGATTGCACAATGTGATAATTTTTTGAACGCCGCCAATCGTTTACCATAAAGCTCGTGTTTGAAGTCTGAGCTCTTGCTCCCCTATTTGGTTTGTGCCTTCTGCGCCAATAAGAATAATTTGTTGGCTGCTGGAGAGTGTCCAAGCTAGCCAAGGCTGTGCTCTATTATAATTAGGGTTCTGCTCCTCCGCAAATATCTGCATCGACCAAGGAAAGAGATATGGTTATGGGGTTGTTACGCTGCACATAAACAGCTTTTCTAAATGACGTGTTTATCTAATATAAACTGGGTGCCTTGCTATCTGCATTGTTTTTCTTCATTGTTTTGTTTTTATTACTCAAAAGCTCTCAACGACTGTGACAGTCTTCGAAAGATTCACGTTTTGGACGAATGGCATTTTATGCACAACGCAATACTTGCCGTGTGTCGTTCTAATTGAAAACAGCTCGCCCTCTGGAAACCCAAAACAAAAAGTGAAGTCATGAAAAACAATATTTTCAAATCCCATACAGAATACGGTTTATATGTTGTTAATAAAAAAGGCTAACTGTGTCAATGAAAGACGTATGCTGAGCAGTAAGTAAGCAGCAGCGAGTAGTACATTATTGACTTTATTCTAATCAAATTGGACCATCGCTGAGTCAAAAGCTAATTGACCTCTGTGGAAAAATATGTTCCAAATTATTGAACTATCGGGTGTAATCATATAATGCCCGATGTTAGGATTTGCATCGGGAAGGAACGAGAATCAGTGTCATTGATCCGATGCCAAGTTGCACAGGTTTGGTCATTTTAACTTTGATTGTTTTCTTTGGCAAAGGTTCAGAGAATCACCTCATTATGCAGTCATTATATAGTATATATAGTGTACCTTGCATGAATAGCAAATTGTTGTAGATATGAAGAGATCAGTTCGATTAACAAGTCACAGTTTAAAATGAAGTCAGAGAGACAGAAATCTAAAAATGTATTGGAATATCATTGTAGTCAGCTGATTAGACATACTGTATCAGTTCTGCTAACATACATACTGTACCTAATACACAATTGTCTTTGTAGAATCACATTGGTTCTCTACAATATCTGGCTAAGGTGTTCAAAGACCACCCAGAGAGCTGCCCACCTCTACCGCGCAACATCTGTTTGTCATTTACCTCTTCAATATCACCTGTTTAAGATCAACTTGAGCATTTCTCTATCAAGTCAGCTCTGTAGGTTTGTTCCTGTACACTCTACGCTAAAGAATCTGTACCGTTTTACTCAGCAACTCTGGTTGTTTTTCAGTTAAACACACAAGCAAAACATGCTCCGCGTTTACAGTCTCACTGAAAGAGTTGTGGATTTGCACAGTATAAATCTAGCCACCGGACACCAGTCTTGATTTTGACAGCGCATTTTGATTTAGTTCTAGTCGTAGTCTTTTGACTAAAATAACATTTAGTTTTATTACTTTTTAGTCATATTTTTCTCATCTGAAATGTTTTTGTTTTAGTCGACTAAATAGTATACGGTTTTAATCTGCAGTTGATTTTGTAGACTAAAATGGATTTTGGCGGCACGTGATGGCGTCATAATGGCTGATTGTACACTTGGTTGCATGCTGAAAATAGCCGATCTACAAGCTCACCTTGTAGATGTGCTATTTTCAGAGCGCAACACCGGAGCGCAACCAAACAAGACGACTTGTCTTTTAGTTCTACTGGATCTCTTCTCCACTAGTATCTCCCTAACATTTTAGTCTAGTATTTATTTGTTGACGAAAATGTCAATTAGTCTCCCACCAAGTCTCCCACCAACCTGGTGATCTGCCTGTGGTTCTTCTGCTCCCCAATCCGTTCACTGAATACTAATACTATTTAATAGACCATAATTCAATAAATAACCAGACGTCCCCATTGTCACTTTGTTGTGATATGTACAATGCAGAACAAATGGACAGAAATTAGTTATTTATTTCTCTTTTAATTCAATTGTCTTGAGTTATGATATATGGTAGATCTGACATAGGAAAAGCCCTGTGTGATGTTATCAATTTGGAAGGAGAGAGAGAAAGAGAGAGAGAGAGAGAGAGAGAGAGAGAGAGCACTCCGTAATATAATTACACACTCATATCTTCAATTTATTCACCAGTAACATTCCAAATATAGTTTGTAAAAATGTTTTAATTGGCACAAGAGATGGGTCATGCTTCATATCATTTGTCAGCTTGGTGTAATTACTGTGGATTCTTTATTGTAAGCCTGTTTTGATGTAATCGAATACCAGCAGTAGAACTTGGACAGAGTTTGCTTATAATTATGTCGGGGGGGGAAGGGGGGGGGGGGGGGCAGGGGGGGTGGGCGAGTCGGGGGACATAAACTCTGGCAAACTTCAGGGATTAAATTGAACAAAACCGCTTAGGTAAGCTGACATTTTTTATAAATTATGATGAAATCTATTTACCCTTTAGGTTCGGAGTGAGGCAATAGTGAATGTAATGGAGTCTGTGAGAATGTTGTCCCCTGTGTGGGTGAGATAGAGTTTCCTACTTGGAGGACCCTACTGTAATGAGTATGTACAGTATGCGATGCAATGCCCGGGGCCACAATATCACACTTCTACTAAGAGCCTGTGGTAGTAACGCCACCACTCTACAATAAACTGTACATGACATTTACAACATTATTGTACATTGTGTTGTTATATATATAATTAGAATTTGATGCTGTATTGCTGCGTTGTGTGTGTGTGTGTGTGTGTGTGTGTGTGTGTGTGTGTGTGTGTGTGTGTGTGTGTGTGTGTGTGTGTGTGTGTGTGTGTGTGTGTGTGTGTGCGTGCGTGCGTGCGTGCGTGCGTGCGTGCATGCGTGCGCGTCTGCAGTAGTGTACATGCGCATGTTCATGCATGCATGCAGGACAGGTATGTAGTAATGATGATGGCTGAAATAAATGACAATGGGAGTGACATGCTCACTTATTTTTTAAAGCTACCAAATATTCTAGAACAAGTAACCTTCATTACATGTACATAGTACACATGCGTCACATAAAAGTACATTTCAGACATGTTTGACACACATGTTGCTTACAATACTGAAACTGACAAACAGAATTGTTACCAAAAGCTGCAATGTTGCACAGATAACAGTTTGAGCTGTTTGCTCAGCCCAAATTCCAACATTTCCTTAGCGAGAGTAGGACCACCAAGCAGTTATAAGTCATGAGTACGAGGACCACCAAGCAGTTATGGAGCAAGAGGAAACAGCCAGGAAGCAGAGGGCGCATGCATAGAAGACAACAAGAAAAAAGTTGAAATGGACAAAGTGCCTTTCAGTTTCCTAGTCGGTAGCCGCTGCCTGGTTCTCAAAAGCTTTACAGAGAACTTGCAGAGCCTGCCCCACACGACGTAAACAAATGCACACATACTATTCTAATCTGTACTGTACTGTACTGTACTGTACTGTACTGTACTGTACTGTACTGTACTGTACTGTACTGTTATTGTCAAGATGCCTGCAGGATTCATGGTCGATGCATTTTGTGCATATTTTGAACATTGTTTTACCAGTAAGAGTTTTTTCTATAATAACAAATGATGTGCCCATTATTTAACTATTTGCAAATTAAACAAGAATGGAATTCACTTTGTATTCACTCTGATGTTTGTAAATGCAAAAGCGGATGCATCCTTGCAGTAGTTAAAAAGCTGCATTAGCCATTAGAGAGAATCATGGCATTCTCATCATACATTTAAAACTCTGTCAAATTCAAATTGATATTCCTCATGAATAAAATGTTCTTATGGTTGCATGTCTGAAGAACAAAGAGGGGTTTTTCTTGTGCTTTGTTTCAGCACACACCACAAAGCTTAAAAACAGCTACTGTGCTTTTCTGTTCTACAGTTCGAAGTTATTTCAAGGAGCCTTGTATATTTAGTCTAGAAGGACACGTAAACAAACTTAAATCATCTGACAAAACCTCTGAAATCCCACGATAAAATACTACTGCAGGACCTTCAGGCATCTGTCTTATTCCAATACCAGAAACAAACCCCCCGTGAAAATGAGTTATGGGATGCTGAAAGAATCAAGTCTTGGACACATGAGAAGGGATGTAAAAACAAGAGCAAAAAAAAGGTTAAATCGCCGCAATTAGCGAGCCCGCTCAACGTAGTAGAGGATAAGGGTTAAGGATACACAATGTCCTGCGATGATGAATGTCTGTTTGCATTCCCAGTCGACGGAAGAATGAGGCCGAGGTGTTAGTGTCGTGAATGAATGCAGTAACGAGATACTAAATGGATTATGGATATTTCCCAATGACTGTTTTTGTTATGGAGTGTTGTTTAATGCTGAGAATGAAAGATATGCTGGATATGGTGGGTGGACGTCAGTAATACAGCGAGGTTGAATGGAAACCTAGCTGCCTTGTTTTGTTTTGTTTCTCTCTCCTGGATTGACAATTGTTTTGATACAGCAGCAGCGAGCATAACTTCATGGCAAACGCGTGTTTTTGAAAGGTTGTGAAAGTGATATACTGAACGGGCAGCACGTATCAAATAAAGATAACAAACAATGCTGATGAATCATCACAATACTGTCAAGTAGAAGAGACATAAATCAATATTATCTGCCAAATTCGCGGGAAAAACGATACACATACTGACTGGCTACACCCTGAATGAGATCAAACTAACATCAGATTACGCCGCTGATATTTTACTTTCCGTGTCAATACGAGGGGTACGTAGGTGGGTTTGTTTGTTTACTTCCTGGTGAATGATGTGGGAAAACTCTGGCTTAAACTGTCAGCAAGCGGCTAACATTTCCTTATGGAGCAGGTATGTCTTACATGTGAGTGTGTGCATGCATGTGTGTTTGAGCCTGTGTCTTGGAAATGTGCGTGCGTGTGTGTGTGCGTGCGTGCGTGCACACTGGTGTATTTGTGTTTGGACTGTGGCATTAAGATTAACAAAATAAAACAAAAAGAGGAAGGAAAATGTTCGTTTTCCCTCTTACTGTGGTCACTACCATGGTGAAGGTAGAACTGACTTCTCTTTGTTCAATATGGGACAATATGGGAAAAGTGTGTGTGTGTGTGTGTGTGTGTGTGTGTGTGTGTGTGTGTGTGTGTGTGTGAGAGAGAGAGTGTGTGCGTGCGTGCATGTGTATGTGTCCATACAAAGCAAGGCTGGGGTGTCTGTGGGCTTGTTTGCACAAGGATTCATCTCCTGTTATCTTTCCCTCTAGCTATAGCAGAGGTGAGAAAACACAGCCTTCTCTCTCTCTCTCTCTCCCTGTTCTATTCTTTGACCCTTATTAGCCATGGTGAGGGCTGATGGCATGCTATCCATCCCCACCGTGTGTGTGGTGAGAGGAGAGCACACCTGTGTGGGGCTATCCTCCCTCCTTAAACCCTCTCAGCTGTATCCACCCCTCCCCCTATCACGCACGCACACACACACACACACACACACACACACACATACTCACAACCCCTATCCCCCCCTTGTTTCCTCCCCATACGCCTCTTCCTCTTAACCGGTGTTTCTCCCTATCTATCCATCCATCCCTTCCTTCCTTCTCGCACAGTGGTGGAAAAAGTACTCAGATATCTTTACTTAGTAAGTAAAAGTTACGAGTAAACGTCCCGCATTGCAAATGTTGAGCTGCGCTCAGACCTGAATATATAGATTAGCTCGGTTTGCCCTGTTTGTGCCGCGCCATGCAGTCGCACCGTGCCCGTTCGCGCAACTCTTTGCATTGACTTTGTATGTAAGCGAGGCGCTCTAACCAACCAAGTCTGAACACACCTTTACTTTTTGTTGTTTTTATTTCCCCCTTTTGTGCCAGGGAAACAAATACATCTTCAATACAAGAAATAAATGTTCAGAATCTACAGGTAAGCTGCAGATAACCAACACACCGACATAGCCAACGCAAAATCAACAACAGCCACTATCATGTCAGTTTTATTTGCTGATACCGATATTGACCGATAACGGCAAATATTGTCCGATACCGATGTATCGGTGTCGGTACATTGGTGCACCCCTGATTTCTACATTGCAGTACTGATACTTTGAGTATCAAAGAAATGTAAATTGAGTACTTTTTCCACCACTGTCTCGATCTCTCTTCCTCACTTCCTTCTGCCATCGCTCTGCGTCTCATTCTTCTCTGCCCTGCACGGAGGATCACTTCACACCTTGAGGTGAGGCGTGTTTGTTTTGCTTGTCCTGTCAGCTCGGCCCCCCCCAACCCCACCTCAAATAACTCAGTGTCAACTCTGGGAACACCCAGTCACCCACCCATACCTGCCCCCAACCACCGCAATTCTGACAGACCCTAAAACTCATCTCCGTTGACAGAGAGAGATGAGGGCGAGACAAACTCTGGAATGTAAAGGTCTCCTGTCTGGCGTTTATTTTCTCTTTTTTCATCCCCCTCCTACTTCCTGTCATTTATCATTACCTTAATTCATCTCAATAGTGGCCATTATTATCAGCTGCCTGCGTGTATCGGTGGCATTTTTAAAAGACGTGATTTGAAATGGAATTGAACAACACGCCGCACCTATAATACCTGTCATTTTGGGACACAGTGAATTAAATAATTTAATCAATTTTCCAGATTTTAAAGCTAGTCATCTCCAGTAGCCCTTTTCTATCTGGGAAATTGTGTTATTTCTAGTACTTTTGGCCACACAATCGCTAAAATGTCTTTAAACGACGAATCCTGTCGCTGGATTAGGCGGATCTTTTTTGTAAAGACTGCCTGCCTGCCTGTGACAGCTGAATACAAAGTGAGACACGGAAAACCAAAAGAAAACCAAGGAAAAAACAAGGCAGAAATAAAAAAGCCAGCATCCATACCTTTGCAGGCCTTCCTATGCGAGATGGTCTTGGACAGGTCTCGGTAGTAGCCCTCCTTGCAGTAGTGGCAGTGACGGCCGGCCGTGTTG
>NC_139702.1:23994751-24027251 GCF_964188405.1 Protomyctophum parallelum | reverse complement strand
CTCCTCAAACCCCTCCCCCCACAACAATATCTCTATGTTTTTGTATATAAGAAGGCATAACACAGTCACTTCTATTTCATGTTACATTTTTGTATTAATATTTAATAATGATGATCTAAATGCCTGATTTAAACATATAGCATAGTGTGTGCACCGGCGGTGTTATACTATTTTCTGTGCTACATATTATATCAAGCCCTTTGCGTCCGTGTAGCTCAGTCGGTAGAGCTCTCGCTTTTGGAACACAAGGTCGGGGTATCTCAGTCAAGCCTTTGGACTACAAGGTCATGGTTGCTGATCCCGGGCATTGCCAGCTCAGTGTATGAGTAGCACCCATAGAGTATTAAAAGGATAGAGACTGATCTGGCGCGAAGCTCCGCCCCCCGCCCCCCGCTATTCATGTCAGTGGAAGTTGCTCAGTGGCGTTTTGAAGCACCCGGAAGGACCGTCTACTTCCGCCTTTTTTCGCCGATTCAGCATTTGGGCCCAAATGCGGAAGTGCAACCGAGCGCTCAATGTTAAAGCCCAGCTGCACGGGGTTTCCTCGTCATGTATCCACGGGTCCGCCTGCAGTCCTTCCTCTTACCACTAGGGCCCCGTGCTTCAACGTTGTAAAGCCTCACTGGCCCCTTGGTAGCACCACTTGCGTGTGGCGAGAGTGCGGACGTGCCCAGCGGGCCGGGAAGGCACCGTTTGACTGGAATGGAATCCAAGGACGTGCACTGCACACATAGACATCAAAGGGGACTTCAGCCCCTGCCCTTTTACCCGTCTGTAAAACAACTGCCCTTTCCAGACCACGAATGCAGCATTTTCTATGGTGAAAGAAATGCAAATGCCACTCCTTTCCTTCCATGCCATGCCAGAAGGCAGCATTCAGGAGAATTTCTTTTTTTCCTCCGAAGTCTCCTGAACTTGAACAGAGCATTTTGCGTTGAACAAATTTGTTTATAAATCCATGTCGTTACACTGCATCTCCACTAGCTAATGTGTGCTGGGTTGCGCCCCGAAAATAGCAGATCTAGAAGCTCTCAACGCGTCGCACGGGATACGGGATTTCAGCCCCTGCCCCTCTAACACTCTCTGCACGTCCCTGATGGGATCCCCTTCCTGGAAGGATGTCTGTCCCAACTCCCAAGAAGTTCATTTCATGCACACACACACATACTCACACCTTCTCATTGGAGCTAGGCCAGCAGATATCAGGGTAGCTGCCTCTGCCTCTCAGGAGAACACAGACAAGATAAGCTGCAGTTTGCTCCCACCAGGCAACCAGCTCACACACCTGCCTTCAGGGCAAATGATTCCCACCACCATTTACAAACACACAATCACATTCACGCACACACACGCATACACACATGCACACATGCACACCGACACAGCACCTATAATCCACAGTGGTAGCCAATTTCTTTCTCCAATCTCTTTGGTATGATTAAATTGAGAGCTACAAAGTTCAGGCAGGAGAAACATTCAGTTTGACTTTGTTTTCTGTGCAGCGATATTAAATAATAATTTAATAGATTAATAAAATTAATTGTTAATTACATACCAAAAATAAATGTTTATGTTTTAAATTCTTGAGTTAGCTGCAAAGCGGCAGTTTATCTAAAACTTCTCAACACCCTCTTATAAAGCAGACTTCAGAAGTCCCTGAAAATGACCAAAAGCCGCAGAATAATTCAAATCACACAGCCACAATTTAGCAGGAATCTATTTTCTGTTTACCAGTTGTCAATGTGTCATGCACATCAGAAGAAACCCAAACCAGGAAAATGGTGTCTGGGTGTTTTGGAAAGTTGGCCATTTGGCTTGTTTTTTCTTTTTTCCCTTCTCCAAGAGATTCCCAGCATACAGTATACTGACTGGCCTCTGCACACAACCAGGCTTCCCACTTCTAATTACAGTGAACATTCAGCCACAGAGCTGGGGTTGAGGCTCAGCTCAACTTAGTTATGATAAGCCTTGCACTTCATTATGTCAGTCACGTACATTTCAGTCTACTGTACATTCGCTCAAATAAGACAGACCTCATAAACAGACTGCTCACTTCCGCTTGAGCTTCACCTCCACTTCCAGGATGCGTTTTTAGCTGCAGGCTCCAACAACGTTAACAACATTAAAGCAAAAGTAAACAGCACAAACAAATTAGATATCCAGCACTGCTGTATTTCAAACCACTATATTGCATAACTGACCACCCACACTGAGATTCTACTTTTTTCCATGCCACACCATCAACAATACTCCAACAAACACTGATGCAATTTCATAACACATAACAATTCCAGTCTTTTGGAAGGTTCTGGGGAGCTCACACAGGCCCTGACAACAAGTCAGCCCCCAAATCCACCCAAACAAACACCAGCGGTTGTGAGCAGGGGCTACCTGGCGGCGCTTGCTATTCTGCACTGAGTTTTTTTTTAAACCGCAAAGGAGAGCCCCATATAGTTTACATTTAAACCAATAGGTGCCCCAGAAAATAACTCCTTTCACTGGCCATGGGAGCTTGTGAGCAAGAGAGAGAAGAGAGGCAGACAGACAGACAGAGACTGACTGACTGACTGACTGACTGACTGACTGACTGACTGACTGACTGACTGACTGAACACAATTCACGTGCATACGGATCCCGACTCCCGGGAGGGCACGCATTCAGACAATACGCACATACACAAAAGCACATGCACACATGCTCACAGACATACAGATTTTAATAGGATGGCAATATGAGACTATAATATTCTATTCTGTCTTTCTTTAGTTTTTCGAGTATTGTAATTGGGGGGCTGGGGGCACTCTAATTTGATTTGCTACCTGTCAGTACAATGTATCGTTTTCTTTTTTGTGATTGATTGGTTTGCTTTCTTTGGTTGGTGATTGTATGTTTTTCTCTTTTATTTTCTTAAACATCTGCAGATTACAACTAGAACTTTCTATTCAAATAAGACAACATTCTGAACACATAGGGTATACCTCAGGACCTATAGTTTATTACATTATATTGATGTAATCTCTCCAAGGGACCTTGAGGGGGTTTCAGGGGTCCCCACAGCTAAATGATTGATTTAGAACCAAATGGACCCATGCAGGTCTGTAATTCTGAGGCCCCTTTTCCACCGTAGGTTGAACCGGTTCCGTTCTTTTTCCCCGCCTAATATTGAACCAGTTCAGAGTGTTTCTACTGAAAATGTATTGGTTCAGAACCATAAAAGTTGGTTCGAAACTGGAACCAAAACATGGCCGCCAGTTACCGTGAATGCACCAAGGTTCCAAGAATGTAGAACGGAAACCTTCTAGAGCCAAAGTTCTTTTGGTGATAAAGGGGCAGAGTGTACAAATGGGACGAATTTGTACTCTCAGAATTACGAGGATCTGTGGCCGTAATGCATACCAATCTGGGGGTCGAAAGCATTTGAGAACCACTGCTAAAGACAACTATGTTGGGTTGGCTTGCCCTCTAGCCCGCTAACCTGTGGGCGCCATGCTTTAGATGGGGTCTGCCTCTGGGGATCTATAGGGAAACATAACACACATGCCAGGAGAGGCTGGGAGGTTTTGCTCGCTTGTCATGGGCTAAATACTGAGTCAGATGTGTGTCAAGCAGCAGATCCCACTTAGAGATTCCACATTTCAGGTCCCACATTTTAATCCACTCACCAGTGGGTGAACATCGGAACATATAATTATGTGGATGTACTGTTAGGCACATGACAGAATGCCGCTAACGTGGCCAAACCACGCGTTTATAATGAAGACCGTCGCGGTTTGCAAAGCGTTAGCGCTGCCCAATTTGAGGGCATCAAAGGGCTCCGCGACATGTGGATATGATGATATTTCTGTGTGAATATGAGTTTTTGAGTTGACTTTTGTTTTGTTTTCCCTTTATTCCACATTTTAAGGTCCTGGCGTAACATTTTAAGTGTACAACTGTTAATTTCTTTACTCACAGACATGCTTGGCAGCCGCGTATGGCCCTAGACAGCCAGAATAATTCTTTGCTATGATAAAAATAAAAGTTCAGTCCGTGGTCATTTAATTCTAGTGGCCCTGGTATAGTCATGGTAATATTAGATTTGTGAGACCACACTATAGGCAGTGAGTGTGATTCACAAGCTCTGGAATTCACACTGTAAAAGAATAATCATGCGGCGCTGTTAATGACTGTTTTTCCCAAAACAAGCAAAGAATTTCACTTTTCTTTAAACCCCCATTATAACTGCTGAGCCAAAACACTGACTGATGAGAGACTGGGGAAATATTTACGTTAGCTCTGTAACCCACGCCGATGCTCTGCGTATGTCATACTCTGTCAGATATCAACTAATAAATCTATTTCGAGAGAACAATTAATTTAATTGCATCCTGTTTCCAGGGTCTGGTTCGACTGTTTATTTTTCCTCATATGCGTTGGAACAATATGAATTTCCATCTTGTGTTTGTTGATTCAGACACTGCCACAATACAGTAGGGATTTCCCCAACATAAAATAAAGGAGGCTACTTGAAGTCATCTCAAAGGCTGAGATGATAGATGATACTGCTGTGCTGAATGCTTTTTCTGCATCCGTCCAAAAGAATCATAGCATCACATAAAACAATTTATCCTGGTAGCAATAGCTTTAAATGACTATTATATATATTTTTTAGTTTACTGTTACCACGGCTTGTAAATCTAGAGTAGCAATACAGCATACAATGAATAATAGAATATATTCAATGTTTAAAATAATTAAATATTGTGAATGGGCATATATTTATCAAATTACCATGAATAGAAATTCATGCAATCTGTAGCTTTACAAAGACGTGAAATGACTAGAAAAGAAACTTCCTCCTGTTCTCGTTTAAGACTTACATATTCAACTGTCAGGTTTCTACAGGAGGAAGATAACATACATTAGAATATACATTTGATCAAGTATGACCCTGCCTGAAATGATACCGGATCATTTAGGAAGGGTGTCTGAGATATAAGGCCTAGTAGACATGCAGAGCAGCACACAAAAGCTAAGAATACAAAATAGTCTCTAAATGATTTTTTCCCCCTTTCCCCAAGTTGTTAAGATGCCCTAAAGTCAAAACAAATTCACTCAAAGGGAATAATTTGTGTCACTTCTGTCTTTAAAGTATAAACTTTATTTTAGCGTCTGAAGGTAATGGTACTATTTTGGGGTTATTATATTCACGTTTCGTATCATCCTCCGAGGCACAATTGAGCTTTATGAAACTGCGCGTGTAAAGCAACATCAGAGGCAGTGGGAAAAGGACGGACCATTTCTGGAGAAAATAATTAGGAGAAATGTGTAAATCATAACCTGATAGTGTCACATATAACTTTACCATCACTCTGAGATAACGTGGAAAGAGAGAGAGCCGAGCTACAGGAAGAAGAGTCATTAGAAAGTGGAAAGAGGACCTGCAGCAGAGATTATATCAGCCTCATTTAATTCCTTCATTGCATCCAATTGCAGTAGCACTTTACACCCCTGTGGGCCTTCTAAATCCCCCTACGCACGCATGCACGCACACACACACACACACACACACACACACACACACACACACACACACACACACACACACACACACACACACACACACTTACGCTTTAAAGACCTTAGCTAAGCTTGGAATCTCCGTCCTTTCCAGAGAGGGCACTAGGCACTACAAACCTTTATCGTGAGAGTGAGCACGAGTTGGAATTAAACATAAAATGAAGAGAAACACAGAATGTGAGAAAGAAACAGAAATTCTGAGAATGCAAGATCAGTCTGTGCCTTGTTAAATCTCGGGCTCGAGTGGAGGACACTTGGCTAATTGAGTTTAAGCCATACAGAATATTCATCAGTCCTCGGGGGACATAAAAAGCAGATTAAATATGAGCACACATAGGGTGGGGACTTCAGCCGTTCTCCCAATTGTCTGACCTTTTTATACCAGTCAAGCTGTGCTGCTTATTTACTTCCCCCTGTCTTTATTTCATAATTCACTTGGATGTTTTTCCTCATATCTGGTCAAATTATGCAACTCCCAGTGCAGGCCGACGTGAGTGCTGCAGCCTGCAGAGATACAGAGTGTATACAGTCAGCGTGATAAAACCTAGTCTGATTATCCGACCCATGCAATTACAGCGCAGTCAGATATACTCTGGGGCGAGTATAGGATCCCTAATGAAGCAGCTGCGGAGTGGAGCTAATGTTAACCCACAGGATGTTTGGTTGCAGACAGTGTTAACAGCACATTTTGATGTACTTTTAGTCATATAGTCTTTTGAATAAAACAAAAAATATACATATTTTATTTTAGTAATCTGAAATGTTTTAGTTTTGGTCTAGTTTTAGTACACTAAAAACATTTTAGTCTACAGTTGATTTAGTCAACAAAGATGTTTTTTGCCGGACCATGAGGGCGTCGTAATGCATTAGCTGCATGCCAAAAATAGGCAATCTTTAAGCTCAAGATTTACAAGTTTTGTTTTGAGAGAGACGCTTATGTGTGCCTTTCAGAAACAGTAAGAGACCATTCGTAGTACAATTTACAATTTCAATTTAGGCATTTAGCTCTTAATCCAGAGCGATTTACATTAAGCAAGAACATGGCAATAGTTATCATGAAACATGCGAACGTAGCTAAGAACGTAAGAGTGGAATATAATGAAACTATACATATACTATAAAGTGCTATGACTACATAAAATGCTATTCTAGTGCTGTCTACATAAAATACTATAAGTCTGTATAAAATGCTATCTAAGTCTACATAAAGTGCTATCTAAGTTACATAAATTGAGCCTTTGCATATGCCATAAGGCTATGGCAAGTGCTACGGGCCATGATGGAGTCTGAAGAGGTGGGTTTTCAAAAGATTGGGAGTGAGGCTGCAGTTCTGATTGTAATGGGAAGTGCATTCCATAGTTTTGGAGCCAGAAGGGAGAAGAGTTTGGGACGTGTGGAGCTTTGTCCCGGCGTTTTTAGTGAAGGTATTTCCAGCTTCCCTGCGTTGGCTGATCTGAGTGCACGGGAGGGTTAGTAGGGTTCGATCATACTTGCAAGATATGGGGGAGCCATACCTTTGGTTGCTTTGAATTCCAGCATCAGAGTTTTGTATTCTGTATTAACTTTTCCAGCAGAGGTCAAGCTTGCCGTGGGCAGCATTTAATGACCCTTATATTCACCCTTTCCTTCACATGGGGTCTAATAAGACCTTTCCTATTTCAGGAATCTAACCATCCACACAGAGGCACAATAACAAAAAAGGGACTAATGGCCTCCAATTTCCCGCATTAGCGCCCATTTAATAGCTGACCTGCCCTCTCGTTAGGGAGCCCAGCATGGGAGCGCTGCAGCTTTGAAGTGCGCGTACACACACACACACACACACACACACACACACACACACTCGCGCACTGCCTCGGGCCTCAGTAACACTTCCACCCCACACTGAGAGCACATAATAGAGCAGTTTGTAAAAAAGGCCAGCCTGTGATCAGTGGGGCATCCATTTGCTGAGTAACCGAGGGTCTTTTGTCTCGTCAGTGTGTGTATGCATAGGCCTACGTATTTATGTACGTACGTCTGTATACGCGTTTGTGTGTACAGTATACAGACTATACACGTATCTATGGGAGAAGGGGAGAATTTCCCTCCGTTTATCTGTCTTTTTTTGTTTGCCCCATCTATCTTGTGTGTGTGTATGTGTATGTGTGTGTGTGTGTGTGTGTGTGTGTGTGTGTGTGTGTGTGTGTGTGTGTGTGTGTGTGTGTGTGTGTGTGTGTGTGTGTGTGTGTGTGTGTGTGTGTGTGTGTGTGTGTGCGTGCCTCTGTGCGTGGAGCGCTTGGGTGTTTAATTCCTACCTAAAGTGTCCGTTGGCTGGAAAAGATATCCTCTATGGGAAAACGGTAGCATACGTACAGTGTTGAGATGAAGAGAGCCCCGCCGATGCCATGAAGGGGCTGACGAGAGTGCGTTGTGTGTATACGAACTAAGAACTATGCCATACAAATGCCATGGGTGGAGGTTGACATTGG
The DNA here is from genome assembly GCF_964188405.1 of Protomyctophum parallelum. Classification (NCBI taxonomy): domain Eukaryota; kingdom Metazoa; phylum Chordata; class Actinopteri; order Myctophiformes; family Myctophidae; genus Protomyctophum; species Protomyctophum parallelum. The sequence continues at coordinate 24,019,220 of NC_139702.1, read as the reverse complement.
CAGGTCCTATTCAGGCCAGTAGTAGTGAAAGGCCCTGTGTGAATAAGGATTCCTTTAGGCCTGTCAGGTCCCCATGGCACTCCAGTGAACAATAACCCGCAAAGACCAGCTGTCTTAATAGCGTGAGGGACAAACAGGTCTCCAATCCCTCTTTGGATGCAATTGTAAGAGCAACGCAGACTCATCAGGTCTAATTTATACTTTGTTGTAAGGCCATGCCATTTGCTGAAAGTGAAAGAAAATGATCACGTCGTAAATGGTTCATACTCATGAGAAGCACAACGACTCAAGTTCCAGTGTGTTAGAACAATGCAGTCTAATAGGATAGTATTCCATTTGGCAGATACCTTTGACAGGGAAGTGAATGAGTGCCTCGTACACTTCTATCAACTTCAGTTTAGCATTCACAAATCCTGAGACGACAGCGTTGGCGAACGACCAAATTGTGTCAATTGAAGAGGACCTCGATGCACAGTATCTATAGGCCTATAGGCTGTCGCAGCTGAGAACCCTGTGTGTGTGTGTGTGTGTGTGTGTGTGTGTGTGTGTGTGTGTGTGTGTGTGTGTGTGTGTGTGTGTGTGTGTGTGTGTGAACGGAAGTAATGACTCCATTGCAAAAGATCCGTCCCGTCCTTGATGCAGATTGGAACTAACTGGATTTACAGTTCCCATAGTGGGGAAACCAAGAAATCTCTGCTTTCACTTATGAGCGGTTGGGTTTTATTTTATTTTATTGAACGGTTACAAGAGTGGGAACGCTGCATAGCTGTATTGTGTTTGACTGCCGAAGCACTGGAGCAATGTTCCCTTTTCAAAGTAGATTCCAACAGGGTGAATTGGTGCTCTAATTTGCTCTTTGCCAGACCAGTGTCTTTTTTGATAGCCTTAACATGAACTATAATGAACTTGTGGTCTTCTCCCCGTGACACTTGTGATCATTTTCAACGAAGAAAAGATGAAAATTGAGCCGTACCATACACTAGCAGTGTGATTCAATAGTGCAGACATTTGTAACCTCAGTCAGACTCAGCACAACGTGATAATAAGGGTTTTGCGCTGTCTCTGTTTTCCATTGTTTTACATCCAGCCATTACCTAACTCTGTCTCCTGCTCCGAGTGCCACACATCCACAAACACCTCTGGTGGCAGGTCTGGGGGGGAGAGAGGAAGGGCGGGAGGGGGGAAAGACATCGGAAAGACGCATCGCCAGATCTTCCCCAAACAAGGGCTCTCCCCTGCTCATGTCAAACATCACCTCCAGTCTATTTATTATGCTGTGAGTTTGGTTTCTATGCAGACAAATAGATGTCGGCGGTGTTTTGGGCTCGCATAACTCCTGGCAGGTCTGCCTGCGCTGTGTGTTAGCCTGAGGCTGAGAGGGATGGGCTGCCGCTGTCACAGAACACAATGGAGCCCATGAGGCCTCCTCCGTAGCCGTGATTCACTCTAATCCGGCAGCCTCTGCAATTAATCCATTAAGACCTGAGACCAGATTCGATAAAATGTCTTCTATGTCCTGACATTTTTCTATATCAGTAGTTCTCATATTTTTTCATGTCAAGCACCCCGAAAACCCATCTCAAAATATTTAGTTCCAGCAGGGACCCCCAGAAGCAAAGATATGAGTTAATAAAATCACACCCGTGTGAAGTGAGGGGCGCTCTTATCATCACACATCATCTCAATCACAATTTACGTCCTCACCTTCGTCTTCAATGTTTGTGTTTGCTTACACAATCTTTGTGTTTACACAAACCCTCAAAGCTGGACATAGGAGGGGCCCTCAAAATAATATATATTCAAAGATCTGCACACATTTTCACTATTTAAAAAAATTGCAGATTTTTGAATAGCCAAAGTGAAAAATAATGGATAAAGTGGTTAAAAGCTAAAGGGACACAGGGTGAGGTAGTTTTAGAGACCAGGATTACGGCATGTTTTTGTGAGGGTATCTACCCTAGGGGACACGGGGAGAACATGCAAACTCCACACAGAAAGGCCCTATCGCCAACCCCCGCCTCGGGTATGGGCACTGATGATGCGGAGGAGGGAACACGCCGCCAGTGCCCACAGCGTCCCCAGCGTCCCCAGCGGGAATCGAACCCAGGACCTTCTAGCTGTGAGGCGACAGCACTACCAACTGTGCCACTGTGCCCCTGAGTTCCAGGTCTTAATGTTTTAAGACAGTCATTCCGCTGTAATAAAGATATCAAACCCGTCATTTTTGAGAACACAAAACGGTACACAAAGCTGCACCATGATGTTGTGAGAGGTGAAAATAAAGTGTTTGAGGACTGCATGGGGTTGCTTCGGCGCACCATGGGGAGGGAAATGTATAGGCAGTATTCCCTCCATTGCCTAGTATGGAAGAGAGTTTGATGATGGAACTCTCTGTCAACCTAAGTGTCAAACAAAAGTAATATTCAAAATGCACGTACAGTTACAGGGTTTTTGCTTTGTTCGTGTTTTTGGGTTCCTACCGACACTGCAACACGTGGGCAGCACACTGACATAACATCATGGTGATAGACGCGGTGCAAATATGTTGTTATGTATCGCGGGACATAACAGCATGTAGATCGGCTACTTTCGCCGTTTGATTTGTCCTAATGTAAATAATACTTAAACTCACTGCCAGACCGGGCGGTGAGGAGTGGCCGATTTAGCTCTGAGCAGGTCCACATGGGGCACGCATGCAACTCGAAGACGCACGCAGCTTTTTGGCAGAGAAAATTGGATCGCATTGGCCTTCTTTTTTTTCCTTCTTCCTTCATTGGCCTCCACGGTGACTGGGCCTCGGTGCAGCGTACCGGTTGCACCATGGATATTCACGCCGCTGGTGCAGCAGCCCCCAGGGCCAGCTTCGTCTCCCAGCAGCAGTGCCTCTGGCTTGGCCGGGCACTCCCGACGAACACACGTGAGAGTGTTCACAGGTGGGAACCTAGCTGGCAGACGATTGTGACTCGTATGCGGTCACATGGAACTGTGGGAGACCCTTTGAGTAGGCCTGTCACAATCGTCAATCGTGTCCATGTTGAAAAATGTCCATACATTTTCAAATATTTTGCAAAAATAGCAGAAAGAGCAGATCTACAAGCTAACGTGTTGTAAGACAGCCCTAGCTAAAGCTCTCTGTGTGAAACTCCTCGCTGTCAGGTGAAAATAAATGGCTGGCATAACTCCGTGTGTATCGGAGGATGCATGTGGTACTGCTTCTACAGTATATACCCTCTCTCCCCAGGCCAACGTCGGAGGAGGTTGGCAGCAACAGGGACCGCATTACACATGGGGAACGATAAGGCCTTCTGTAAACTGTTCACAGATTGCTCTGACTCAGCCTTAAGATGAGTCTTTGGCTTAAGGATAAGCTAGCAATGCTCCATTGGGTTTGAATCTATTGGGTAATGATTGGTTTATGGTTTTCCCACCCCATTATGAAAAATACATTTAACATATCACGTCATTCTGTTTTTATTCTTCTTCCATATGGCTAAAGATACGATATAAATTATTTTTCCTCTCAGAAAGTCTCCTGTTGCGAGTTCCTCGTAAATTCAACTAAACACTTAGGTGCATATTCATCATCTCATTTCTCACCAGCTGGGATACACTACTGGTCATAAATCCCCACCAGTTCTGTACGGTTGAACAGTCAGGGAGGTTGGTGTTCAAACAGACATGCTCAATAATGTGCCTCTTTCACAACCAAGAGGGAATGTATATGGCCAATGAACACAATGTTATGTAGTAAAACAACCTTACGCTGATTTCGCACCAGCAGCGGCAACGGCTTCTACTGGCGTGTTCCTCTGCTAAAAGGTTCTGTACGCCAAGTACACGCCTACTTCAGATCCCAGATCGCTTCTGGTTGCTCCGTCTCCCCGCGCAGTGGCAGCGGAAAAGTTTTTTTTTTTTCTTCTCTACTTTGCTGCACCACCTTTTGCTGCAGGGTCCACCTCCTGCCACAGCAGGGCAAATAGCTAGACAATGCATGTAACCTCCGCTTTCTCAGGACGCAGAAGCAGAATACCGCTGCTGGTGCAAAATTCTGCTATACAATATACATACTTACCAAAAAACATGAATAGGCTCTGTGCACACAGAATAACTCTTCATACGTCCGGGCCCCTTCCCTACTTCCTTCACAGGTGTTACCGAATTAAGGCTCTGTTCCATTTATTGTACAGTGGTTCTCAAACCTTTTCATTTCAAGGACCCCCATAACTGTGTGCATATGGAAACAAATGGAGAAGTGAAGAGAGGAAGTGAAAATGGGATAGAAATAAGCGATGAAGGTTATAATAGGGTTTGTGTTCCTTCATTGTGTTTAAACATGTTTGGCAGTCCAACCATAGCACCATGGTCAACGTAACCAGGAGGGCAGCGCGCGCACGCACACACACACACACACACACACACACACACACACACACACACACACACACACACACACACACACACACACACACACACACACACACACACACACACACACTCCTTCCCTCCCACTTGTCTCTGGGTCGCCACCCCTCGGAAATGGACCATGAAACCCCCTCCCCGGACATACCCCCTCCCCTACTACCCTATCTTCCTTCTCCTCAAAACAGGGCCTCGCCTACTGCAGATGTCATTAGCGCGTGTCACCCCCCCTGTCCATTCACCGTCCGTGGTCGACGTTAACAAGCCGTCACGCTGCTTTATTGGAGTTGGACTCCACCATGGCCAATTCCCTCTATGAAATTTATAGGCCATGAAAATGACTTCAGGCAGAGGAGAGGAGAGGAAAGGTGAGGTTGATCCAGGGACAACGGGGAGGGGGGGTTGGGGGGTACACAGGGTTGGGGAAGTTAGGGTTCTCTCTGTTGTTCCCCAGTGTCTTCACCTCCTCTGAAACCTCTCAAGGTAACTTGACCACTTAACTAGCCTGATCTTTTGTAGCTTTGTTTTGTTTCTTTTTACAGCATGTCAATTGGTCGCCATCGAGACCCTCCGGGACTCATTTGGGCCAAATCGACTGGTGTGCTACATTTATAAGAAAACCAAAAAGTCAGTATCGCTCTATCAGTGTGAACACTGCTGTGGGTTATGAAAGTGACTGCGAGAGAGGTGCTTGTTTTAATGACTGATGATGAGCAATATCCCTGAACTGCCCTCAGTAGGATTTCACCGCAGGATCAACCTGGAATGTTTCCTTAGTGTAGTGTTCTGACTCAAGAGATTAAGGTTGAAGACATGCCAACGCAGGCAATATGCAAACAGACTCGACGCGCTCAAATGTATATGAAAACCACAAGGTCACTGTTTCAACGACCTGGCAGAGTCTGATCTCATCTGGGACGTGAATAAATGAACGCTGTCCCTAAACCTGACAACCATTGAACTATTCCTGACTCGAGCAACACCCCCAAAACCTCCTCCTTGTCTCCGCTGACCAGAGAGCAAAATTAATGTCCCAATTGTGGACAATATAACAGGACATCTCTCATCTGTCTGTGTCCGGAATGTGTGTAAACTGCATGAAAAGAAGACCATGCATGCACAGCGAAACATGTGTGCACATTCAGTGTGTGTGTGTGTGTGTGTGTGTGCGTGCATGTGCTTGCGTGCGCAACTGCGCATGCATGTGTGTGTGTGTGTGTGTGTGTGTGTGTGTGTGTGTGTGTGTGTGTGTGTGTGTGTGTGTGTGTGTGTGTGTGTGTGTGTGTGTGAGAGAGAGAGAGAGAGAGAGAGTCAGTGTAAACAGAGTGGTAGACTCGGAGAGCACAAGAGGCACGTACGCTGTCTCTCAGCCAAGAGGCTTCAGGATAAAACAGAACACTAAACATCTCAGTAAACATCTTGAGATCCACAGAGCCGCTCCTGGGCTTTAATGAAACGCCCGCTCAGCCGGTGGAATGACGACGAGGAGACAGGGATAGCTGTGTGCACTCGAAGAGAAGTGTGCGCGCGCGTGTGTTTTTGACTCCTTGCCACAAGTCAAGCACTGTCTCCTACTGAGAAGAGGGAGACAGCAGGAAGCCGCTTTAGGTCATAAATTAAAACCCCCACAGTGCTGCTCGGCTTCATCTCTCCACTGACACATTTATTGTTCTGATTTTCCGCCTCTGCACATTGTCCTCACCTCTCCTCCATTTCTACGGTGTCTCTCTCTCTCTCTCTCTCTCTCTCTCTCTCTCTCTCTCTCTCTCTCTCTCTCTCACACACACACAAACACACACACACACACACACACACACACACACACACACACACACACACACACACACACACACACAGGGGCAACTTTTGAGCGTGTGTGAGTGCTATGTATTGGACAGTGCGGTCCAAGTTTTCTGTAAATCCCGGTTCTTGGGCTTCAAAGTCCCTCCAGTGTGGATGTTATAAGGGTCAGTGATGGAGTGTGAAGCCTTCTACCACAGCTCAGACACTGTTCTTGGAAGAGCCCACGGAGAGCAGATCCGTGTGTGTGTGTGTGTGTGTGTGTGTGTGTGTGTGTGTGTGTGTGTGTGTGTGTGTGTCTGTGCGTGCGTGCGTGCGTGCGTGCGTGCATGCGTGCATGCGTGCATGCGTGCATGCGTGCGTGTGAAGAGATGAGCTCACACAGCTGGGAGACGTTGCCAAGATTTGGCATCTGGGAAGCTCATGTCAGGACATCACCATTGCCAGTCAACGACAGGGCCTTTTTTTTAAGTACTGGACCGGGACAGGCATCAGTAACGCTTGTTGCCCTGCTCTGGCCAAGTGGGAAATATGCCAACGAACAGCAGCCCGGTGGCATGCAGAACCGCAGAGAGGGAGCTGCTTCCAACATATTTGGTGTCGGGATATGATTGAGCACATTATTTATCAGTCTTCGCTAATCATCTGATTTAAGCTTCCTTGGCAGACATCCTGACTCATAGAGCTTTCAGTGGTGGAAAAAAAGTACTTGAGTGTATCAATACTGTAAAAGTGCCAAACATAGAAAGTACTCACTATGCATGAGTACATTTCTAGTTTTCAATATATATAAATAAGTACTTTCCAGCACTTTCCACCACATGAGAGCTTTTATTGTGGGTTTTATGTAGCGGCTGCATGCATGAAATCTATGGATTGGGAGAAGAGAAGAGGATCAGTCTAAAGGAGCCTAAAGGAAGAAGGGGAGAGGATCAGTCTAAAGGAGCCTAAAGGAAGAAGGGGAGAGGATCAGTCTAAAGGAGCCTAAAGGAAGAAGGGGAGAGGATCAGTCTAAAGGAGCCTAAAGGAAGAAGGGGAGAGGATCAGTCTAAAGGAGCCTAAAGGAAGAAGAGGAGAGGATCAGTCTAAAGGAGCCTAAAGGAAGAAGGGGAGAGGATCAGTCTAAAGGAGCCTAAAGGAAGAAGAGGAGAGGATCAGTCTAAAGGAGCCTAAAGGAAGAAGAGGAGAGGATCAGTCTAAAGGAGCCTAAAGGAAGAAGAGGAGAGGATCAGTCTAAAGGAGCCTAAAGGAAGAAGAGGAGAGGATCAGTCTAAAGGAGCCTAAAGGAAGAAGAGGAGAGGATCAGTCTAAAGGAGCCTAAAGGAAGAAGGGGAGAGGATCAGTCTAAAGGAGCCTAAAGGAAGAAGGGGAGAGGATCAGTCTAAAGGAGCCTAAAGGAAGAAGGGGAGAGGATCAGTCTAAAGGAGCCTAAAGGAAGAAGAGGAGAGGATCAGTCTAAAGGAGCCTAAAGGAAGAAGAGGAGAGGATCAGTCTAAAGGAGCCTAAAGGAAGAAGGGGAGAGGATCAGTCTAAAGGAGCCTAAAGGAAGAAGGGGAGAGGATCAGTCTAAAGGAGCCTAAAGGAAGAAGAGGAGAGGATCAGTCTAAAGGAGCCTAAAGGAAGAAGAGGAGAGGATCAGTCTAAAGGAGCCTAAAGGAAGAAGGGGAGAGGATCAGTCTAAAGGAGCCTAAAGGAAGAAGGGGAGAGGATCAGTCTAAAGGAGCCTAAAGGAAGAAGAGGAGAGGATCAGTCTAAAGGAGCCTAAAGGAAGAAGAGGAGAGGATCAGTCTAAAGGAGCCTAAAGGAAGAAGGGGAGAGGATCAGTCTAAAGGAGCCTAAAGGAAGAAGGGGAGAGGATCAGTCTAAAGGAGCCTAAAGGAAGAAGGGGAGAGGATCAGTCTAAAGGAGCCTAAAGGAAGAAGAGGAGAGGATCAGTCTAAAGGAGCCTAAAGGAAGAAGAGGAGAGGATCAGTCTAAAGGAGCCTAAAGGAAGAAGGGGAGAGGATCAGTCTAAAGGAGCCTAAAGGAAGAAGAGGAGAGGATCAGTCTAAAGGAGCCTAAAGGAAGAAGGGGAGAGGATCAGTCTAAAGGAGCCTAAAGGAAGAAGGGGAGAGGATCAGTCTAAAGGAGCCTAAAGGAAGAAGGGGAGAGGATCAGTCTAAAGGAGCCTAAAGGAAGAAGGGGAGAGGATCAGTCTAAAGGAGCCTAAATGAAGAAGGGGAGAGGATCAGTCTAAAGGAGCCTAAATGAAGAAGGGGAGAGGATCAGTCTAAAGGAGCCTAAAGGAAGAAGGGGAGAGGATCAGTCTAAAGGAGCCTAAAGGAAGAAGGGGAGAGGATCAGTCTAAAGGAGCCTAAAGGAAGAAGGGGAGAGGATCAGTCTAAAGGAGCCTAAATGAAGAAGGGGAGAGGATCAGTCTAAAGGAGCCTAAAGGAAGAAGGGGAGAGGATCAGTCTAAAGGAGCCTAAAGGAAGAAGGGGAGAGGATCAGTCTAAAGGAGCCTAAAGGAAGAAGGGGAGAGGATCAGTCTAAAGGAGCCTAAAGGAAGAAGAGGAGAGGATCAGTCTAAAGGAGCCTAAATGAAGAAGGGGAGAGGATCAGTCTAAAGGAGCCTAAAGGAAGAAGTGCAGAGGATCAGTCTAAAGGAGCCTAAAGGAAGAAGAGGAGAGGATCAGTCTAAAGGAGCCTAAAGGAAGAAGGGGAGAGGATCAGTCTAAAGGAGCCTAAAGGAAGAAGAGGAGAGGATCAGTCTAAAGGAGCCTAAAGGAAGAAGAGGAGAGGATCAGTCTAAAGGAGCCTAAAGGAAGAAGAGGAGAGGATCAGTCTAAAGGAGCCTAAAGGAAGAAGAGGAGAGGATCAGTCTAAAGGAGCCTAAAGGAAGAAGAGGAGAGGATCAGTCTAAAGGAGCCTAAAGGAAGAAGGGGAGAGGATCAGTCTAAAGGAGCCTAAAGGAAGAAGGGGAGAGGATCAGTCTAAAGGAGCCTAAAGGAAGAAGAGGAGAGGATCAGTCTAAAGGAGCCTAAAGGAAGAAGGGGAGAGGATCAGTCTAAAGGAGCCTAAAGGAAGAAGAGGAGAGGATCAGTCTAAAGGAGCCTAAAGGAAGAAGGGGAGAGGATCAGTCTAAAGGAGCCTAAAGGAAGAAGGGGAGAGGATCAGTCTAAAGGAGCCTAAAGGAAGAAGGGGAGAGGATCAGTCTAAAGGAGCCTAAAGGAAGAAGGGGAGAGGATCAGTCTAAAGGAGCCTAAAGGTGTCTAAAGGAGAGCATGCATATTTTGCAAAGTTCTCATAGCTCATGTTGTGTTTGGATTTGGGGCTCTGCGCTGCATTTCAAGTTACCTCAACTGTCATAAAATATCACACTGCGAGTCCAATAAAGATTCTAGTATTTTTTTCTCCCTGTGATTTATACGTAAAATATTAATATTTATTAGCTTTAATGATTTCTGCCAATGAGGGCATGTGGGGAATGAAGGGGGGGGATTACAGGAAAGGGAATATTTACTGGTAAACCACCCCGGGGGAGTGGAAATTACTTTTCTACATTCACTCAGGCTGCTGGCTGCTCAGACGGCCTGCTGTCTTGCTCAGACGGGGCAAGCCAAGTGTCTAACTGGGACCGTCTGATTCCCAGGGTTGGAAAGTACATTTACTGAAGTATTGCACACTGTTGAGGTAATTGTACTTTAATTGAGTATTTCCAATTTCCAAATACTTTTACTTCTACTCCAGTACGGCCTTCATTTCGAACACCGTCTCAAAAAATAGCCATAAACCGCAGGTACTGTTCAACATTTTTAATTCCCTTATAAATCCCCGTGATGCCTCCCCCCTCATCACATCACTTCCTCTATGTGAGAATTTCCAACGATGTTTCATAGACAAAATATCAGACCTCAGGGCACTGCACACCTATACCCCCCCTCCCCCTGCAATCTCACCCTGCCCCGCTATACTTGACCATTTCACTCCGATATCTCTCCCCTCACTTCTTGATATAGTTTCCCATCTCCGGCCTACAAACTGCCCCACTGATAGTATTCCCCCCCGCCTTCTCAAAGAAGTTCTCGACGCTGTCGGCCCAACCCTAGTCACTCTATTAAACACATCCCTTCTCTCAGGACAGGTCCCCGCCCCCTTCAAACATGCTGTAGTTCACCCCCTAATTAAAAAGAAAAACCTTGACCCATCTACCCTCTCAAACTTCAGGCCCATCTCCCAACTACCATTCCTCTCCAAAGTCCTGGAGAAAATAGTATATACACAACTGCAATCCTTTTTAACTACTCACGACCAATACGAAAAATTTCAATCTGGTTTCAGACCCGGCCACAGCACGGAAACAGCCCTCCTAAAAGTGTTTAATGACCTCATTTTAACAGTGGACTCCGGTAGCCCTGCCATTTTAGTTTTGCTGGACCTATCCGCTGCCTTCGACACGGTCGACCACCGAATCCTGCTTACAAGACTGGAACAGCAGGTTGGCATCTCCGGGATGGCCCTAACTTGGTTCAGATCCTACCTGACAGATAGAACTTTCTCCGTCCAGCTGGGTGAATTTTCCTCATCCACTGCCCCCCTTACCTGTGGGGTCCCCCAGGGCTCGATTTTGGCCCCACTACTGTTTTTATTATATATGCTGCCCCTCGGACCCATCCTCTCCAAACACGCCATCTCCTTCCACTGCTACGCTGATGACGTCCAAATTTACATGCCACTCACATCCGCCAGCAATAACTCACTCAACCCCTTAACCAACTGTTTAGAGGACATTAAAATCTGGATGGACGCAAAATTTCTTCACCTTAATGACAACAAAACTGAAATCATCATCTTTGGACAACACCCCATCCCCTCTGTCACCAACCTCCGCCCCCTTACATCTAACATCCATACCAGTGCAAGATATCTTGGCGTTATATTCGACAACCACTTCAACTTCGACAAACAGATCAGCTCGGTTGTTAAAACTAGTTTTCTACCATCTACATCTACTTGCCAAGATCAAACCCTACCTTCCCCTCAAACAATTCGAAACTGTCATCCACTCATTCATCTCCTCTAGACTAGACTACTGTAACGCCCTTTATCATGGTAATCCTCTCTCAGACGACTCCAATTGGTACAAAATGCTGCTGCCCGCCTCCTCACCGGTACCAAAAAATATGACCACATCACACCAGTCTTAATTTCACTCCATTGGCTCCCCATAAAACAGAATCGATTTCAAGATTATTTTATTCACCTTTAAATCCCTCAACGGCCTGGACCCCCATATATGGCCGAACTCAGTCATTGCTGACCGTGCCAACATCACGCACCCTCAGAACAAGAGGTGACCGCGCTTTTGCGGTGGCAGCCCCTAAGCTCTGGAACAACCTCCCCCCCCCATATTAGAGCTGCTCAATCAATTAACATCTTCAAATCCCTTCTCAAAACGCACCTTTTTTCCCTTGCTTTTAATGTGAACTGCTTTTAACCTTTTTAGGCACTGTATAGTACTTGACTTTGTTTATTGTTGTCTTTTGTTGTGAAGCACTTTGGTCAACTTCGGTTGTTTTTATACGTGCTATATAAATAAAGATTGATTGATTGATTGATTGATTGATTGATTGAGTACAGTACATCTCAGAGGCAAATATCATACGTTTACTCTACTAAAGTTATTTGAAAACTTTAGCTATTTGAAAATAGCCGAATAAAGCTCACAATGTGCCCCGATGCGACGTATTGTGAGCTTGTAGATCGTCTATTTTCAAAAGATTTTATATATTTGAAAACTATTTGAAATGGGACCTTTCGCAAAATGAGTACTTTCTACTTTTAGTACTTTAAGTACATTTTGATACCAATACTTTTGTCCTTTAACTCAAGTCAATTTTAAATTCCGGACTTTTACTTGTAACAGAGTATGTCTACCTTGCAGTGTTGACACTTTAACTAGTAAAATACAAGGATGGCAACGGTAAAAGCTATTTAGGTATACTCTACGTCAGTGTTTTCAACCAGTGGTCCAGGGAGGGACCACCAGTGGTCCTTGAGGGAGTTTCAGGTGGTCCCAATCTAAATGATGGATAGTTGGTAACCAAATGGACCCTTATTAGATCTTTAACTCTTGAGAGCGTAAAATGAAACTGTAATTGTCCATTTGGTTTAATTTGACTCTAAAGAATTAAATTATTGTTAAACTTGTGCATTACTTAATTTACAAGATATCTACACAATTAGAGAATGTAGAAGAATTGTGATTTTGATCAATGCCTCTTATCTCTCCTATGGTAACAACATCAAATCAGTTTGTACAGAATTGTGGACAACATCCTGTCCAACGGCAACAAAATATTCTTAGTCCATGGTCAATGGTCATAGAGGCTACAGTACATCTTATCAAATGGTGGTCCGTGGCTTAAATGCCGACTAAATATTGGACCTTGACATGAAAAGGGTTGAAAACTACTGCTCTGTCATTAGGTAATTAGGTAATTAGTGTAATGCTCTGTGTTCACTCCTGACTAGACAACTACACATACGTAAACAACTTCTGCTTCCATATTTTTTAAAACTAAGTTGTTCCACAATCAATGATGGGAACTTCATTTCTCAGACATCCTTAATATAATGTATACAGACTCTGCAACGGTATAGAGTGCGGCAAAACATAAATCCAGCAAGTACGTGAATGAAACAGCATTGAAAGTATTTCTGAGAGCTCGATTATTGTGCTAAAAATAGGAGCATGCGACCTTCCTCCCCTCCAGTAACAACAGTGGATGGTGTTTTGTGCTAAAAAGCAGCCAGGGTGGCAGCTGGCTTGGTCCACGCAGATTGTTTCTGACACTGATGGAGCAGAGATGTTTTTCCTGAACGGCCTCCAGAACCACAGTTACCACACTGCTCTGCCATGCACCGATGCCGGCTGCATAATAATGCATTAACCCCTTTAACACACAAACACACACTCGCTCTCTTTCACACACGCACACACACAGGCACGCACGCAATGAACACACACGCGAGCGCATGTTTATAAAACCACATGATTGTGCACTGACAGACATGCTGTATTGTACATGCATTCAGGCAAATGCATGTTCGCTTGCTTGCTTGCATGCATGCATGTACTGTATCATGTACAGTAACAGCACACATACACACTCGTGCTCACACGTCCACGTAACCAAACACATACACACACATTTTGCAAATACCATCCCCGTTTCTGGCTCGCTCGCCCTAATTGCAATGTTGGAACAGTAGCACTCAAAGGTTGTTTTTCTAGAGGAAACCGTTTTCTAGCGAAAAATCACGGCACTTCAAATTTCCTATAACCAACTCTGACACTGTCTGACTCAGAGAGGAAGGATACAGTTGGGGGATGAAGAGAAGAGGGAAAAGAGACCCCTCTGAACCAGAAACCCAAAACCTCGTTGCAATTAAGTTATCGGTAGAAGGCAATTAGTGAGTCGAGGACTGGTCTTTGCCAGGGCAAGTGCTGACACGTTGGGTGTACGATCTGAATTGTGCAATCGAACGACAATGTTTTTGCTGCGGTAACAATGTGAAACTAGAAAAAGTGCCCTTCTGGGCACAGGTCTCCACCAGGAGGATAGGAATATTTAGGAGTAATATAAACATGTTTTTTGTTTGTTTGTTCCAATCTTTGCCAATCAGGATGGAATATGGGAAATGGTGCAGATCCGTGTTGATGGCACGCATGCACAATCCACCTGTTGGTGGCGCTATAACAGGGCAATGTGAAATGGGTGGGCTATATTCCTCAGCCTAGTAGGAAAGTGCGTGAAAGATTTCACGTGAAATTGCACGCTGCGTTCATGATTTGAGGTTTTTTGTTCAAAACAGGCCAATCCTGCAAAATTTGAAAGCCAATGTTAGCCAATTAGGATGGAATATGAAATATCAGACACATCCGTCTTGAGCACATGACTATGGAGATACTGTGTAACGATTTGCGGGATTTTTGGACAAAATCTGTAGGTGTACTGTGCAAAAACTTGTTTTGCACAAAGCGGCCTCCTGGTGGCGCTATAACAGGCCGTTCTGGAAATTTTGGGGCAGAGGTTCATCGTTGGCATCCAGGGAGTGTGTGTGCAAAATGTGGCATCGACCGGGTTAACGGTGGCCGAGATTAGCTTGTAACGGACGGACGGACACACGGACACACGGACACACGGACGGACGGACGGAGTGCAAAACATACTCTCTCCCCATGCCTTCGGCCTGGTGGAGACAATAAGTTAACCTGAGAACAATAAGTGAACACAAAAAGAAGAGAATAAAAGGATGATAGATGGTCTCGCAACAGTATTGTGCGGAAACATTGTCTGTCTGTAAGAGCAAGAAATGTCATGGTGGGCTTATTGCGGGGTCATTCATTATTTTTGAATGTCTTATTTAAAATTATGATTTATGCAGATAAAGGCCACAAACTTTATCTGCATAAATCAAGTTGATCTCTGAGGACAATCTTTTGGAAGAAGCAGCTTAATCTACCTCTACATTCAGATTTAATTTACTAAATCTTTTTAATTTATTTATTTTTACACCTACTATAATGACATTTTCCATAATGGTAAGTTGTTAGTAAATTAAGTTATAGACATTGGACATTATATATAAATCGACACAGTAATCGACATTGTCATTTTCCATTTAGCAGTGTCTGAGGACTATATTGAAAGGAATGAGGATTTCAAAAATGTTAAAAGATTATCAGCTCAGGGGTGTTCAGGAAAAGGGGGTCTTAGACTATTTCCTATGACAGCCAATAGGTTCATCTTGCAGATTTCTGTATTAAAAAAAAGCCAAGCACTTTGCCAATTATGAGATGCTTGGCTGATGAATGTGACGGCTTTGTGCTTTCCAGTGGTAAGTGGTTGTGTAATTTATGTCAAGAATAATATCACCTTCGGTGTGCTATTGACTGTAGATATACTTTTATATTTTCTCTGGCGGGGGGGATGGACTCTCAGCGAGAGAATGATTGTGCTGCTCTGTGGGCCAGGAAAATTGACCGTAATTATCAAATAGACCACTTAGAGTTAATCTATTGAAAATGACTTTAGAAAATACTTTGACCTCCTAGTTCAGAGTTTTTTTTTTTTTTTTGTATTTTTTTTTATGTCTTGCAGCTGATTTATAGAATGGCAAAGAACACATAGAGCTGTTACCTGAAACTTTGATACTGATCAGCATGGATCAGTGTGAGATTAAGTACTTTAAAAGGCAGATATAAAAAGGTTACATATTTTGACAAAACCTTGTATTTGGTATTATCTTCTCCCCCATCACTGCCAACAGCCCATTTTACATCCACTGCTTGGAGACTGATTCATACTTTGTCGTACAACGGTGTTGCACCAAGTATACATCAGGCTACTAGCTGGCATCTACAACTACTATAATGGTGCCAAAAAACTGTGTATTCAAGAATAGGTGTAATTTCCGACTGAGGTCACAGAGTAAACGTGTGCTTGTAGCTATATCCAAACACGTTGCCATTGTTATTCTAGTCCTCCTACGCTGCTTTTCTTTTCTTTTGCCTGTGTTTGTTATCACTCTGTTCGTTCTTCCATCCTTGTTTATTATTGGGGGATCTCTGAGCTCTTTTCATTTCCCCAGCCATCGCCATGGAAACAGTTCCTTTTCTGAAGACTAATTCATGCTCCGGTGCATGGCGGTGCAGCGAAGTGAAAATCGCTGCCCTTAAGCCGATAATAATAATGATGATAATAATAATAGACGTAAAGAAGTAAATTAACTAAATATGAAGTAAAACAAAAAAGGAAAATACAGGCAAAATTATAAGTTACGAGTACATGTTAGAAAGGCCGGTAAAAACGACAGGTGGTAGCCTACAGGTAAGGCTGACCTGTAGGCAGGTGTATACTGTCTACAATATCTCAGATATTACACTACAGATATTATATCTGTAGTGTAATTGTACAAAACGAAATTGTCAAAATGTCAAAAAACGGAACGGGTGAAAGATTCCAACGGACAGTCTGAGAATTATTTACCATTCATATTAACCATGTACGGTACAATTTAAGTTTAGGTGCTCATTGCGATGGCACTGAATTCTGAGTCTGAGGCGCACCGCAGTGAATTCCACAAGTTTTAGCATTCAATGAGTTTTAGTGTACGTTTCAACCACTTTCAACCTGGCACATCTTGGGCATGTCAGTCATTATTGGCGAAGATATTGTAGACAAATCTACAAACGTACAGCAACGGCAGTATTTTTCGTCACGTGACACCGTCAAGTGTAAACTGTAAAATAGGGCTTTGCGAAAGACTAATACATAATAATAATTGAACTAATGAACTTAGAGCCGCAATTCCTGGGGAAGCATGTGAAGGGTCAGAGTTTCGCTACTGTTCATAGTTGAACCCACATTGCACTTCATCGACAAGAGAGCCTGGGAGAGACCTGGGAGCATGCCACCCACCTACAGCTTTCTGGCACTCTCTCTCTCTCTCTCCTTCAGAGCGCATGGGAGACAAGAGTGCCATCATTTATCAAGCATCGCTCACCCCCAGCATCCCCCCACCCACAACCTTGATCTACTGCCAATGCCCTGTCGGGGCAGGAGGAAAAAATATGAGGAGACCTTGGAAAAATATATTTATGCAAAAGGGGAAAAAAAAGACAAGTGAAAGTTCCTAAACTCCCAAGATAGGCATGAAATTCTTCTCCTATTTCCCCTCTCTTGTCTTTTTTTTTTATCAAGTAGACATCTGGATATGGATAGAGCCCATGTGTCTTTTCCAATCTCTTTTATGGTCTCCAGTGAACGAAGAAGAGAGATAAAGAGGAGAAGAATTTTGACGTTGGCCAAGTTCTGGTGTGTCTTTGTCACACCAGGATCCACTCGTAGTACAGACAGAAAGGGATACAGAGAAAGGGAGAGGGGCCCCTGCATGTTGGACACGAATATCCACCACGAATGCCACGGAAGGGCCAACAAAATATCATCTCATAACACAAATATTACCAGTAATGACTCCATTTCCTTATCGACCACCCCCACCCCCACTTCCCCTCCCATAATTAAGCCCATTTGTTTGCTTTGTCATGTCCCAGTGATACAGGGCCTTTGTTATTAGAAGCAGAGAGGGGAACCTAATGACCTATCCAGCTGGGTGTGTATGTGTGTGTGTGTGTGTGTGTGTGTGTGTGTGTGTGTGTGTGTGTGTGTGTGTGTGTGTGTGTGTGTGTGTGTGTGTGTGTGTGTGTGTGTGTGTGTGTGTGTGTGTGTGTGTGTGTGTGTGTGCGTGCGTGCGTGCGTGCGTGCGTGCGTGCGTGCGTGCATGTGTGTGTGTGCGCACGCAGCCGCGCATAGCAGGAGAACAAATTGAAGCCCTTGTTCATGCCAAATCTGGGTTGAACATGATTTGTGGAGCTCCCTCTTGTGTTGTGATTGTGGACTTGATTGACTTTTGGTACATGGGTATCAATGAGGTGTAGTGTATCTTGTAGACCAGGCACATTGCAAGTTACTGTACTCTGTCTTGTACCCTGAGCCCATCCTAATAAAATGAGCAGGGGTTAAATGGGATCTAGATGAAAGGCCAACAGTAGCCTGACCAATTTGTTTTGGGATGTTTTTAAGGCCTTTGTGGTACCATGAGTACAAAAATCTTGCTCTTTGGTTGACTTTTCTGATTACTTTAGATACATTATTTTCACTGGAAAGTTTAGCCTTTAAAATGCAACCCATGTACGTAATTTCGACTTTTCTTGTGATCACATTGCCTGAGTTTTATTTCGGATCCAAAGAGAATAGTTTCAGTTGTATCCAGTTGTAGCCTAATGATAGTTTGTTATCACCGAGTTCAGAGCTGAGGGCCTTTTCAACCTGCAATCTGTCCTTGTCCGAGACCAGCAGAGCCAATTAAGTTGTCCGTGAACAGGAACGAATTGCAGTCACAAGCTGATGACATGTTGTTAGCATACTGTATATTAGGAACAGTAAAGGCCCTAGTATGCTTCCTTGTGGAACACCACAGCTCACTGCATGGGAGAAGGGGGGAAAGGGTTCAGTTCACATCCACCACCTGTTCTCTCCCTTCCAGCAAAGATGCAAGGGTATAAGCTCTACTGGTTGCACGCAGAGTCAAGAGCCTTGCTTGGTTCCCAAATGTTTGCGCTCAAGGCACAAAAGAGACATTTTGACAGTCTCCCCCAGGGACCCAAACTAGTGACAAAACATTTTGAGCTTTTTTGTTTCACAAATTCTTAAAAGTTTGAATGTATTTTATTATTTATATTTATTTGTGTTGGTATATTGGAGAAACAGTTTTTTCTCAGAAAAATTGAGAGGGTTCTTTTTTAAGCAGCTCAACCTTGGGTGTGGGAACCACTGCTCTAAATCTCCGTCACTCTCGCTGCACTGCACCCCTCCCCCCCCCCCCCCTCCCCCTCTCCCACCATAATGGACCTTCATCAGAGGGAGCTAAATAAGCTGAGGCCACTGCTTTCCTGAGCCCTTCTGCTCTTCTCTCTCCCCCCCTCTCCCACCATAATGGACCTTCATCAGAGGGAGCTAAATAAGCTGAGGCCACTGCTTTCCTGAGCCCTTGCTGCTCTTCTCTCTCCCCTCCCGGCTGGAAACCGAGCCTAATTAATTGGCTGTATTGTCCCGCAGGGGATGGAGGCAGGGGAGAGGGAGGGGCTACGACAGGAAGGGAAGTGTCAGCGCTCATGAGGAGCTTATACTGTATTATCCTATGCGGCTTTCGAACGGTTTGGTGCTGTGTGTGTGTGTGTGTGTGTGCGTGCGCA
This sequence comes from Protomyctophum parallelum, assembly GCF_964188405.1. NCBI lineage: Eukaryota > Metazoa > Chordata > Actinopteri > Myctophiformes > Myctophidae > Protomyctophum > Protomyctophum parallelum. The sequence continues at coordinate 24,000,199 of NC_139702.1, read as the reverse complement.
TGTGTGTGTGTATGTGTCTGTGTGTGTGTGTGTGTGTGTGTGTGTGTGTGTGTGTGTGTGCATACAGACGTGTGTGTGCGTGCATGTGTTCATGCGCGCACGTGTGCGTGTGTGTGAGAGAGAGAGAGCATTGTGGTCGCCCCCTATCCCAGTATCTGTCTTATCTGGGGGAGCTAATGAGTGATGGATTAACCCTGGATCACCCCTGGCAAATTGAGATGACCTCGCAAACTTTCCCCCAAGTGCCCTCCCAGAAGTCTGCATTCCACTTCACACATCTAAGCAAACACTCACAGATACACACTCACACATGCACACCCACACACACGCGTGTACGAACACACGCATATGCGTGTGCACACACACACATGAATGCACGCGCGCGCACACACACACACACACACACACACACACACACACACACACACACACACACACACACACACGCGCACGCACACACACACACACACACACACACACACACACACCTAAAGGTGCGTTCAGACTTGGATGGTTAGAGAGGCACGATTACATACAAAGTCAATGCAAAGACGAGAATTGTGCGAACGGGCGCGGCGCGACCTGGCGCAGCACAAACTGGACGAACCGAGGCGAATATATACATTCAGGTCTGAACACAGCTTTGCAAACCTTATCGGCTCAGAGACAGGTGCGTAGGCAGGGATCAACCTATTGAATGCCATGCCTGAAGGTCTGACCGAAACTTTACTTAAATTATAATAAAAGTATTCATATTGCAAGTATAGATGGCAGTTTAATACTTTTACTTTGCAAAAACAACAGAACAATGGCGCATGCATAAAAACAAATTTCACCCGCTTCTTTACACCTGAAAATCTACGACGTGACAATAAAGTTGATTCGGATTCATGCTGATTTCCTGTATACTCGTGAATCTGTTGTTGTTATGAAATCGCATGCACCCAGTGGTGGAAAAAGTTTTTAACTTAAGTAAAAGTACAATATTTGCCTCTGAGATGTAGTGGAGGAGAAGTAAATGTGTTGGAAATTGGAAATACTCAAGTAAAGTACAAATAGGCCTACCTCAAAATTGCACTTAAGTACAGTACTTGAGTAAATGTAATTAGTTAGGCTACTTTACACCACTGATGAAGTCGCATGCACCAACACATGTGAGCGTGCATGTGAGCTTGCTCCAACTTGCATGATATTAAGAGAGATCAAATCCATTCCTCAGGTTTATCATCGCTGGATTCTTTGTACCAATCACTGCTGGATGAGTTCGTTTTAGGCAAGCCTGTCATCCTGTGGCAGTCTTCTGAGAAGGATTAGGAATCTAAAGATCATGTGTTCATATTTATGTCAAATTATGATGACTTTATGACCACACACACACACACACACTCACACACACACACACACACACACACACACACACACATCACACACACACGTGTGCGCACACGCACACACTGACACACATGCACTGACACAAATGCACACAGAAGATGCATGGGAAAGGCAAAGACAGACACTCTCATAGTACACACAGTCACACACACACACACACACACACACACACACACACACAAAACACACAGACACACACACACACACACACACACACACACACACACACACACACACACACACACACACACCAACACCAACACACCAGGGAATTTTATTTCTGGAAGTGTGTGTGTTGTTGGAAGCAAGCTGATGTTATTTTTTTCTCTGGGTGATGTGTCACCTGATCTCTCTTTGACCTTTGGGAGTGTGTGTGTGTGTGTGTGTGTGTGTGTGTGTGTGTGTGTGTGTGTGTGCGCGTATACGCATGCTGGTTCACATGCACACGCGGCCTTGTTTATTTAAAAGTGTATTCATTTAAAGTTGGCGGACCGCGGCTGGCCGTGGTTCTCTCAGGGGATGACAGTAATATGTGACACAAACAGTGGGGGGCGCTCTGTTCTACATAACAGGGGGCAGTGGGCGTGTGTAACTCCATACAGCCATTAATCATGCATAGCTGTGAGTGTTAAGGACCCCTGCTGTGGGCCCATGTGCTCACCCTACTGCTAGGTGGTCCTGTCGGCGAGCGCGGGGGGAACGCTGCCAGAAAAGCTTTGCTAGGGGTCTCACCTTGAGTCGAATATCTCTCTATCTCTCTCTCTCTCTCTCTCTCTCTCAGACACCATTTACTGTATACCAAAGAGAAGTGTTTGTAATGTTTTCTTTATTGTTGTTGCTGCTGTTATGGCCCTCTGTCAACCATACACCAATGTTCATGCAATGTGGTGCATTATGATAGTTTTAGTTTTAGTATAGGGAGGTCAATATTACAAACAAACACGATCATGCATGCACATTCATGTACTGCGTGTTCACGCATGTGCACCACAAAGGCCCTTAAAACAAGGCTCCAGACCTCCCAAAACAAACTGGTCAGGCTACTACTTGGCCTCACTCCCCGAACCCACCTCACCCCTGCCCACTTTGATAGGCTGGAATGGCTTAGGGTCGACGACAGAGTACAGCATCTTGCAATGGGTCTGGTCCACAAGATTTGCTACACCACCATGATACCCATGTACCTGTCTAAATACTTCCTTAATGTCAACGAAGTTCACACCCAAAACACCAGAGAGAGTTCAACAAACCATGTGCAACCCAGATTCCTATTATTATTGTAATTGTGGACAATTGTCAACAAAAAAACAGGACATTCGCCACAACATTTTAGTGTTTTACAGATATTTGTCAGAACTCAAGACAGCCAGCCTGAACGTGTGACAACCCTGGACAAACTGGGTCAGGGGAACCCTGACCAAACTGGGACCTCTTTGTTTCTTCCCCCTCCTCTCTCTGTCTCATATTAACCCCTCGTTCACATTATATATTTGCTTTGGCTCCAAACACTTGCCCTTCTCTTGGCAACCTGCTGCCCCACAGAGATGCTGAGGTCATCAGCTCTGATGCTCTACAGTGCTTCTGGCCCCGGCCAGGGGAACAGGTCACACACACACACACACACACACACACACACACACAGACACACACACACACACACAGACACACACACACACACACACACACACACACACACACACACACACACACACACACACACACACACACACACACACACACACACACACACACACACACACACACACACACACACACACACGCAGTGTTTTCCTAGACTGTTTACTGGTCCCTTTATGACCCCTGTTAACAATCTACTGACATTTTAACAAGTGAGACAGGCCAGCCTCGTCTATTATGGTAATGAATCAGAAACAGCTCTGTCAAGAGTCTGCTGCCGCACACATAGTGCAAGAGCTGATGACTTCACACCAATGGGCTCCTACAACTCTAATTGTGTGCAGAGTGAATAAGTGACTGGCTCGTTGTAATGTGCGTGTGTCTGAGGTGTAAAAAAAATCATGCGGCTATCATTTATTGACTGTGCCTCAGCAAAGCAGTGGCAACTCCGGACTTTAGGGTTTGGCCAAACATTTGCGTTATTCCGTTGAAAGAATGTGCATTGCAAACCATAAATCATATATATCACAGAGAAAGCGGATAACAAGAGAAGCCCTGTTAGCAGCCCCTAGTGGCTGTGCTGGGGACATCACATTGTTAGGATTCATCCTCAAGGGAGCATGAATGTGATCAGCAAGTTTCATGGCAATTTGCTCATTAGATTTTGAGATATTTTTGTGCAAGTCAAAGTTTTGGCCTAATGCACTGCCACTTATGCACATCCACTTCCTTCACAGGTGTTACCGATGACACTAATTAAGGCTTTGTTACATTTAGTGTATAGTGGTTCTCAAACTTTTTAATTTCAAGGGCCACCATAACTCTGAAAGTGTACAAATGGAACCAAATGGACCCTTACGGATCCATTTGGTTCCAATTGTGCACTCTCAGATGTACACACCCGTACAGGGCCATTTGGAACCCACTCAAGGACCCACCTACTAATGTAGCTGTTTCCAGTGAGCCAGCATGGCACAATAGCAGAACCCTGACTCGGATTTGATCAGAATGGAACAGAGCCGTTATTAGTATCATTGGTAACACAAAACCAGCAGGGGTCATCCAGGGGAGCATAAAGCCATTTCCATGGCAATCTAATCAGCATTCGTCGAGATGTCTTGTTTGGGGAGCAAAGTGTTCAAATCAACTGACCAATATAGCCATCATTAGAGCAAGTAAAAAACATAAGTCAAAGTCGTATACTTTTTCCTCCTGTTCTTTTCTTGTCAAACAGAATCATCTTTAGACAAACTGTGGCGCGACTGATTGTTGCGCAATTGTGTCCTGGAATTACTGACGGCATTTCATCCTGTGGTATAAAATGTAGCTTCCCAATCCAATGTCAGTCTGACTGTGAATCATCATAGATATGACGAGTGAGCCATCGAAGTGTCTAATGTGTGAACACACGCTGATGTCTGGCGTGGGTTTTAATTACCCCTAATCATGTGGTGCACACTCTAACCAAACTTTTCCATTACAAGCACCTCTCCTTCTCCTTTATCCTCTCTCATCTCTGTCTCTCCTCCCCGTCTCTCTCTCTCTCTCGCACACACACACACACACACACACACACACACACACACACACACACACACACACACACACACACACACACACACACACACACACACACACACACACACACACACACACACACTCAGTCATTTATCGCATGTCTCGTGCCAAACCCACACAGTGGTGAGAAGTGAGAACCTCCCTCCAGTAAGGCAAGCTTTCACTAAAGCATCAAGTCACCAATTAATTCATTAACACGTGTCGCTTCAGGCACTAAATAGTTGCAAAACTTGGACCGGCTCACTGTAGTGCAAACACCGCACACACTCTGACTTGCTCTATATGTCTCTCCCCCTCCCCCCTCTATGTCATTCTTATTATGTATTATGTATAGGAATGATGGAAGAATTCACTTTGTATATGCAGTCCTTGTGAATGGAATGCATATCATTATGTATACATGGATATGAATAAGAATATGTATAATATGTCTACAAAAAACTGTAGTTAAATTAACTTTTTTTAATTTAAAACTGCAATCTGTAAGTTTCATGCATGTGTGCATGCACGCACGTACGTGGCTTATACAGTACGTGTATTTGTGCACTGGGTGAATTACTGATAATGGCTCACTGTTTTGGTACATTTGAAACGTTTTCAACTTTTCACACCCCAAGTGTCAAAAGTATACTCAGCTCCCATGACGGTCAGAATTGAGGCTGCCAAGAAATAAAGGAAAGCCAGTGCGGTGAAGACGGCTCGTACACAGTAAGATTGTAGAACATTTTTACTGCACATGTCTTAACGGCTCCAGGGAACACACATGGCAGGCAGGAAAACACAGTGTTTGGAATATTAAAGTGTACTAGTTGTCTCAATAGAGGACAGCTAATATTGACT